>NC_080163.1:156224809-156524809 GCF_950295315.1 Erinaceus europaeus
ACCCTGGTAATGAGAAAAAAACAAACCAAAAAACTACTTCTAGGGACCAAGTGGTGACACATTCACTTGAGTACTGGCATGCACGAAGACCAGAGTTTGAGCCCCAACCCCCACCTACAGGGGGCAGGGGGAGAAGCTTCACAAACAGTGAAACAGATGTGTTTCTGTCAGAATGACAAACCTGTGCAGAGAGACTGCAATCAGCTCCTCCCTCTCTTCCCCCCCTTCTCTCTCTCTCTCTTTCTCTCTCTTCCCCTCTCAATTTCTCTATCCTATCAAAAATAGGGAAAAATAGCCAGTAGCCACTGTGAATGGTACACTCATACTGCTGGCACCAAACCCCAGTAATAACGTTGGTGGCGATAATAATGATGATGATGATTATAATAATAATAATAATAATAAATCTGCTTCCTTGAAATAGATTCTCTATCTTTATAAATAATAAGGTATATTATATAATGGTAGATTTCAAAATTTTAAGGAAAAAACATGCTTCATCCACCTGCAGGGGAGTCACTTCACAGGCCGTGAAGCAGGTCTGCAGGTGTCTTTCTCTCCCCATCTCTGTCTTCCCCTCCTCTCTCCATTTCTCTCTGTCCTATCCAACAACAATGACAGCAATGACAACAACAATAACAACAACAACAATAAACAACAAAGGCAACAAAAGGAAATAAATAAAATTTTAAAAAACTCACAGCAAAAAATAAATTAAAAAATATATATGTATATATACCAAATCAATGCTGTATTTCTTTGCCTCATTCTAAGATGAGAAAAAAAAAGTCCACTTTTCTAAAACTTTCAGTGTTAATTTCCATAAGATTAAAATAAGGCTGTTATAAAGATTAGCTAATGTCATCTTTGCTAACTTTAAAAAGCCTTTTTAACTAATAAAATGATAGTGTTTCCAAAGCCTATTTGTCAGATAAAAGGAAAATTCAGGTTTTTACCCAAAATAAAAGTCTATGTACTATACTGGGAGATATTAGCAGTTTATATGGTTCTCAAGACTGCTATTTCTCTGTTCTCTAGATAGAAATAATATAATTAAAAATATACAAAGATATTAAAATTATTACTAATAGGAAATCATTCTCATTCTAGTTTCCTGTTCAGTAACATATTTTTAAAAATACCTTATAGAAATGGTAAAGTGGCACATCAAATGTTTCAGTAATAAATGGAAAATTCCCAGGAGGCTTATAAGAAAAAGTGACAACCTCAAGGCAGCAGGCTAAGAGCGATCTGTGGAATGCATCTTGCTCCAGAATGCCCTATAAAATAAAGTTAGCAACACACAGAAATATGAACTTTATTCTAACACGACATTTTATACCCAAACTAAATAAAAATACCAAAGGAAGTCTTACTATGCAAGTTTGTGAAAAATATGAACCTATTTTCTTAGAAAGCATTTAACTTTGTAAATAAGCGCATGTTTAGACAAAACATAAAAGGGATACGAATTAAAGGTGTGCCTAAGAATAGAATTAATGAAAAAGGTTGTATTCATAACTAAGTATACATACACTTTAATGATTACAAGAACAACAATGAGGTCACGGTCATGAAGTATACCTGAGGGAGGCTGGGGAAAGAAGACAGTAGACTCTCACGCCTGAGCCACCAGAGGTTCCAGTTTCAGTCCAGGAACCACCATCTACTAAAAGCTCAGCAGTGCTCTGCTCCTCTCTTTCTCACCCTAACTTATAATAAATATTTTTTTAAACTCATAAGTAACCTTATTTATTTTGTTTTGTAGTCTATTTATTTACTGGATAGCAACAGGCAGAAATCGAGAGGGAAGGTGGTGGTAGAAAGAGGGAGAGAGACATCTGCAGCACTGCTTCACCACTTGCAAAGCTTTCCCCCTGCAGGTGCAGACTGGGGGCTTGAACCCAGGTCCTTGCTCATTATAACATGTGCACTCAACCAGGTGTGCCACCACCTGGCCCCCTAATAAATGTTTTTTTAAATTCTAGAGGGATGAAGCTCTGGTGACAACAACAAGAACAGCTGTCATAGTTTTTATAATTCCTACTCATATACAGCCATGTAAATCATTATAAGGAATTAGAACAATTCTTGATCAATTTTATAACTTTATAACAGTTTTGCAACACTGCTTCACCACTTTAAAAAAAACTTTTTTTTGATGACACTGAAAGTGTCACTTGTTTAAAAAATCAGTTAACAATTTTTGACAAGTAAAATCTGGGGAAAAGCATACTAAGAGTAAACGACATAGAATAATAGCTATGCAGAAGACTTTCATGCCTAGGGCTCTGAAGTCCTAGGGTCAATCTCTGGCACCACAGTAAACCAGAACTTTGCAGTGCTCTGGTTTATCTGAAAGAAAGAGAGAGAGAGGAAGGAAGGAAGGAAGGAAGGAAGGAAGGAAGGAAGGAAGGAAGGAAGGAAGGAAGGAAGGAGAAAGAGAGAGAAAGAAAGTGCACATAAAAATGGAGCACGGGTCTCAGAAAAAATACCTCAATTGAGATTAAGTACAAATATTTTAATCCTGACTAGTCTTAACTACCCATAGGAATTTAAGTTATAACACACAGTCTGCTGATATGAAAAATACCAAGGGAGAAACTGGAGGTTAAGAGGATTCAGAACATTAATTTCTTTGGTATCAATTTTATTCCCTCAAAATCATTATTACTCCAGCAATAGCTTTATTTTGTGTGGTGGATAGAACTGGAAGAAAATCTACATTTTATTATGCTATCAGTATATTGATTATTTTTAAAATATTTTATTTATTAATGAGGAAGGAGGAGAGAGAGAAAGAACATGACATCACTCTGGTACATGTGCTACCGGGGATTGAACTCAGGACCTCATGCTTGAGAGTCCAATGTTTTATCCACAGCGCCACCTCCTGGACCACAGTATATTGAATATTTACTCACAGATAAATCCATGTCTCCCAGCCGTTTTTGTTCCTGCTCAATAACAGATTCTAATACTTTATAGTAAAGCATCTCTGCAAAACGAAAATGTTTGCTGGCAATTTCTGTATAAATAATAAAAGTAAACAGACAAAAGTCAAATGCAAAGACTATACAAAGAATGAGTATCTAACCCTTTCCCAACACCATCCCACTATAAAATTTAAAAATCAGGCTGGGGAGCCAGGTAGTGGGGTACCTGGTTGAGCAAACATGTTACAATGTACAAGGACCTGGGTTCAAGCCCCTGGCCCCCACCTGCAGGGGGAAAGCTTCACAAGTGGTGAAGCAGGGCTGCAAGATGTCTGTCTTTCTCCTTATCACTTCCTTCCCTCTCAATTTCTGGCTGTCTCTATCCAAAATAAATAAATAAAGATAATCTAAAAAATAAAAAAAATCGAGCTAGGGAGATAGCATAATGGTTATGCAAAAGGACTTCCATGTCTGAGGCACAAAAGGTCCCTGGTTCAATCCCCAGCACTATCATATGCCAGACATGAGCAGTGCTCTGCTAAAATAAATAATAAATATTTTAAAATATATATTGTGGGACCGGGTGGTGCTGCACCTGGTTGAGTGCACATGTTGCAATGCACAAGGACCTGGGTTTGAGTATCCAATCCCCACCTGCAGGGGGAAAGCTCCATAAGTAGTGAAGCAGTGTTGCAGGCGTCTCCCTGTCTCTCTTCTTCTCTGCCACTCCCTTCCTTCTCAATATCTGGCTGTCTCTATCCAATAAATAAATAAAGATAATAAAAAAATTAACATATATATGTTATAACATAAAATTTTAAACATATGTTAATTTTTTAAATTATTCCCTTTTGTTGCCCTCTTTGTTTTATTGTTGTAGTTATTATTGTTATTGATGTTGTCATTATTGGATAGGACAGACAGAAATGGAGAGAGGAGGGGAAGACAGAGAGGTGGAGAGAAAGATAAGACACCTGCAGACCTGCTTCACCGTCTGTGAAGCAACTCCCCTGCAGGTGGGGAGCCAGGGGCTCGAACTGGGATCCTTATGCAGGTCCTTACGCTTTGCGCCATGCTACCCCTCGACTCCCCTATGTTAAACTTTTAACATATATACTTTATATGTTAAAATTTAACATAAAATATATATGTTGTGTCCTTTGGGACAAAATGGATGGAACTGGGAGTGATTATACTTTGTGAAGTAACATGTGAAAGACAACTACTGATGGTTTCATTAATCTCAAATATAGAAAATTAAAATATATGAACTTGCAAAATAAACAAAAGTAGCCAACTTGTTTCTAAGACATAGAACTACAGGGGTTATCCTTGGGAGATTAGAGAACAGAATTTCAGTGATAAATGTGGTATTATAATCTTGTAAACCACTATTAAATCACTAATGAAACATAGCTAAAAAAGCAAACAATAAAAACAAATTCATATACATGCAGTTCCTAAACAAGCCAGTTTGCAAATGAAACTACAGAAGTGACAAATAAAAAAGGACCTGAAATCCAACACAATAAAGATATCAGCCTAAAATTCCTTTCTGAATGGGACGTCTATATTCTAATCCTCATTCTGAACTCATAAATCTTTTCTTCTCATTTTTCACCCAGTCACAAAGAAAGGACTCCACAGAGTTAAATTTCAAAGATGAGAGTGGCATACACAACATTAAAACATACCTTTAGCACAGTTACTCAAATCTTCATCTGGTTGGAAATGCTGAGAATATATTTCATACATTTCTTTCAATCTGTTGGCAATAGTTTGGGTTGGATCTCTGGAACATGTCCTAAAAAAGCAAAGATCTTGTTTAAAGATCTTACCAAGTCACAAAGTGTTAAACTATACTTTGCCAGTCAATGCCCATGTTCAGCGGGGAAGCAATTACAAAAGCCAGACTTTCCACCTTCTGCAACCCACAATGACCTTGGGTCCATACTCCCAGAAAGATAAAGAATGGGAAAGCCATCAGGGAAGGGGATGGAATATAGAGATCTGGTGGTGGGAATTGTGTGGAAGTTGTACCCCTCCTATCCTATGGTTCTGTTAATGTCTCCCTTTTTAAATTAAAAAAAAAAAACACAAAAACTATAATTTGTACTACTCTGTTAATATGCTTTGAATAGAAACTATATACTTTCCAAACTAATCCAGGAGATCCCATACTTTGTTTTTTCTCCCCCTTTATTGGGGGATTAATGTTTTACATTTGACAGTAAATACAATAGTTTGTACATGCATAACATTTCTCAGTTTTTCCACATAACAATAAAATCCTCATAAGGTCCTCTGTCATCCTTTTCCAGCACCTGTATTCTCTCCCCCACCCACCCACCCCAGAGTCTTTTACTTTGGTGCAATACACCAGATCCCATACATTCTTATCAAAGATGCTGATTTTACTATTTTGAAGGGAAAAATATTTTGTGGAGCTTTAAAATTCACTGCAATAAAGTTAGGAATTTTGATCAGTGTCCATTTGATGGCAATCCATAAATGGCCCCCATATAACCTGCAAATCTGTAATCACTAATGACAAAACTACCCACAACTTCCCTAATGGAAACAATTCTCGGATATAGTTCCCATTAAGAATTAAAAGAAGGGGCCTCTGGTTGTGCACTTGGTTGAGCCCACATGTTATCACTCCTCAGGACCCAGGGTCAAGCCTCTGCTTCCCACCTACAGGAGGGATGCTTCATGAGCAGTGAAGGTCTGCAGGTGTCTATCTTTCTATCTCCCCCTTAACTCTCAGTTTCTCTGTCCTATCAAACAAAATACAGAGAGGAAGGAAAAAAATACTTTCCCCATATTTGGGAGCTACTCTGTTCCCTGATTCAGCTTTCTAGTACTTCTTTCAACTATGACACCACCTCCCCAGACAATAACTTGGGTCCATCTGCATATCAGGTATCAGGCCCAGGCAAAAACTAGTAAAGTCATGGGCCCCTTGGAATGTACCTAAAATAAGCCTACTAGTTTTTTTCCAAAACGGAGACCCCAAATCTTCATCTGCAATATTCTTGCCTTTAGGTTTATGACTAGTCAACAATTTATTCTGTTTTATATTTTAACTCTTTTTCAGCTACCAGGTTCCAGATGCAACCATGATGCCAACCTGACTTCCCTGGGCAGATGACCCCACCAATGTGTCCTGGAGCCCCGCTTCCCCAGATCCCTGCCCCATTAGGGAAAGAGAGAGAGGGACTGGGAGTATGGAAAGACCTGCCAATGCCCACATTCAGTGGAGAAGCAATTACAGAAGCCAGACCTTCCACCTTCTGTACCCCATAATGACCCTGGGTCCATACTCCCAGAGGGATAAAGAATAGGGAAGTTATCAAGGGAGGAGATAAGATACAAAGATCTGGTAATGGGAATTGTATGGAAATGTACCCCTCTTACCCTATGGTTTTGTCAATATCTCCATTTTATAAATAAAAATTTAAAAAAAAATGGCCACTGAGAGCAGTAGATTTATGGTGCTGGCACTGAGACACTGCTCTACCAATAACCCTGGTGGCAAAAAGAGAGAGAGAAAGAGAGAGAGAGAGAGAGAGAGAAACAGACAGACAGACAGATTCTGGCCAAGATGGTTGCAGACTAGCTGAACCTGTTTTCTTTCACCATCACCTAGAGAAAACCCATATAGAGAGAGCTAGGTGGTAGCACAGTGGGTTAAGTGGACATGGCGAGATGCCCACGAACTGGTGTAAGGATCCCAGTTCCAGCCACGGCTCCCCACCTGCGGGGGGTAGGGGGGTCACTTCACAAGCAGTGAAGCAGGTTTGCAGGTGTCTATCTTTCTTTCCCCATCTTCTCCTCCTCTCTCGATTTCTCTCTGTTCTATCCAACAACGATGACAGCAATAACAACGGCAATAAACAACAAGGGCAACAAAAGGGAAAAAAATGGCCTCCAGGAGCAGTGGATTCATAGTGCAGGCACTGAGCCCCAGTGATAACCCTGAAGACAAAAAAAAGAAAGGAAGGAAGAAAAAAAGAAAACCCATATAGAAATGATCTTGGAGCTGAAATAAAGTAACAACAAAAAGAAACAAATCAGGGGAGTTGGGTGGTAGCACAGCGGGTTACACGCAGGTGGCGCAAAGCACAAAGACCAGCATAAGGATCCCGGTTCGAGCCCCTGGCTCCCCACCTGCAGGGGAGTCGCTTCACAAGCGGTGAAGCAGGTCTTCAAGTGTCCATATTTCTCTCCCCCATCTGTCTTCCCCTCCTCTTTCCATTTCTCTCTGTTCTATCCAACAACAACATCAGTAACAACAACAATAAAACAAGGGCAACAAAAGGGAATAAACAAATAAGTATTTTTTTAAAAGAATATTAAAAAAAAAAAAGAAACAGATCAGTAATGGTGGTGTACCCAGCTGAGAGCACATATTGTTGCAATGTGCAAGGACCCAGGTTCAAGTTGCCTGTACCCACTTGCAGGAGGAAGCTTTGCAAGTGGTGAAGTAGTATTATAGGTGTTTCCCTTTCTCTCTCCCTCTTCCCTCTTGATTTCTTTCTGTCTATAACCAACAACAACAAAAGTAAAACATGGGGGGCCAGGTGGTGGGTCACCTGGTTAAGCGCTCACATTACAGTGCACAAGGACCCAGGTTCAAGCCCCTGGTCCCCACCTACAGAGGGAAAGTTTCACAAGTGGTAAAGCAGAGCTGCAAGAGTCTTGTCTCTCTCCATCTCTCTCTCTCCCCCTCCCCTTCTCAATTTCTCTCTGTCTTTATCCAATACTAAATAAATAAAAATATTTTAAAATAAGTCAAACATGAGAAAGAATAAAAATCAGGAAGGACAGAGAGACTTTCAAAACAAAGGAAAAGATTCGCTTCATAATTAGTTCTACCAACATCCAGCCAGGTTCCTGCAACTGTACCCACCCGTCCTACATGGATGGCTGTCATCATGGCCATTTAACAACATAGCTGCCTGCCTCTGCTCCTGCCGCTGCTCAGTCCAGACATCGGCTGCCTGGCACATCCTAGTTGCATCCACTAGTGCCCAGCTTTATGGCCACCCCTGCACCCCAGTAGGCAGAAAAAGGGAAACAAAAGCTATAAAACATATGGTGTCTGTAGGCAGTTGAAAACAGTCATTCTGGAGCTCAGTCTCTATAGGTATGCAAACTGCCAGAGCCTTCCCACCACTCTGTGATACACCTGCAACTTCAACCTTATGGTTTGGCAAAACCTGGGGCAATAGAGCTTCAGTCAGGCACTTGTGACTGTGTATCTTTGGTCACTTCCCAGATCTGTTCAAATACACACTGCTGGTCCTGGTCGTGACACAAAGTCAAATGTTACCAGGAAGACAGAGGAAAGCACCTTCAACGTTGGGTCAAGAAAACAGCTTCCAGAAAAATCCCAAAGTCAAGAGAGTGATACAGACCTCCAGAGGAAAACTTCAAAGCTACTGTCCTAATGCACTGAGCTGAGATCTATGATGGAGGACTGAAACAAATTCACAGAAATGACTCAGAGAAATTAGAGATAAATCAATAACAAAGATTAGAGAAATGAAGAGTATATTGATTGCTTTAAGAAAAAAAAAAACCTACAATAAAGAGGAACACCTACAGAAAGACAGATGCCAATGTTCAAAGTAGAAAGCAGAAAGACAAGGTAGAGGAAGACATAACTTCCCCAGCACACAACCTCCAGGTCTTTTCACCCAATAAAAACCAACAAAGAGAAAAACACACAAAGGAATTAAAGTGGGGGTGCACCTGGTTGAGTACACATGTTCACAAAGCCCTGGATTCGAGCCCCCAGTCCCCACCTAGAGGGGGAAAGCTCTATGAGTGGTGAAGCAGTGCTGCAGGTGTCACTCTGTCTCTCTCCCTCCCTATCTTTCCCTTCCCTCTCTATTTCTAGCTGTCCTTTGCAAATATTACCCACCTTTCAGAAATTGCTCAAATCTAATTATCTTCTTGAAGTCCTTTGACAACTCCCATCTCACTGAATTTCCATCCTTCCTTCCCTGCAATCTTTAGGGCAATTGGTAATAGTTTGGTATTTTATTCTGAACATATCTAGTGTTTAGTTATCATTCCCTGTACTATACCCATCTACGGAATAAATGTTTGTGTCCCTGACCCTTCCTACATTAAACCTCATCCCCAATATGATAGTCTTTCGGAGACAATAAGTTTCATGAGAGTGGAGCCCTCATGAATGAGACTAATGCCCAGATAAAAGACTTGGTGAGTTTCTTACTCTACCATGTGGAGGACATAGCAAAAAGAAAGCTCTATGGACTGGTAAGCAGGTCTCACCAGACACTGCATCTGGTGCCTTGATCTAGGACTTTCAGTCTCCAGAACCTTGTGAAATTAGTTTCTGGTATTTATTAGCCAATCTATGGTATTCCTCACAATGGCCAAAGCAGACAAGATATTAAGGTAAAACAAGGGGCCGGGTGGTGGCACACCTGGTTGAGTGCACATGTTACAATGCGCAAGGACCTGGGTTCGAGCCCCTAGTCCCTACCTGCAGGGGGAAAGCTTCACAGGTGCTGAAGCAGTGCTGCAGGTGTCTCTCTCTGTCTCTCACCCTCTCTATCCCTCCCTTCCCTCTCAATTTCTGGCTGTAATTATCCAATCAATAAATAAAAGATAATTAAAAAAAATTTTTTTAAATCTTAAAGAGAAAGGCAAAACAATTAATTCATACATCTTTTATTATATGTCCTTATGAACTAACAATAGGAATGGTCATGCAACTGATAATTACTGATAGGTGAATTATGGCACTAACAGTGAAAAATTAGAAGTAGGAAATCAGAAAATAGTCAATAACAAAATCTTAGAAGGCAAGAGGGCTTAAACTAACCTTAGGATGTGTTCCAGTTTCTTACTTGGTGCATTCCTGAGACCTGCAAGCATGGTGTGCAGACGACTCAAGCTATGTGTAGCTGTAGAAACTGGGGTCACACAAGGGCTATTATCCTTAGTATACCTCACACTAGTAAGTGGTGTGGAGATTCTAAGTGCTTTAGACTAAAGGTGGGAAAGAAAAGAGAAAGAAATTTATTTTAGGTCAGAGATTTTCTATTACTTTATGTGAATTCAAGCCAAGCAGACTTTATCAATATATTTCATGCTTCAATTATCACCATTCTTGGGGACCAAGAAATGGTTCAGTGAGCAGGGTCTTACCGTGTCTCAGGCCCAGATGCAGTTACCAGCACAGCATGGGGATACCAAAGGCTACCCTAAAGGGAGCTCCATGGATGGCGGAGCAGTGCACTCGTGTCTCTCATATTGATAGGAAATTTCTAGATTTTAGCCCCTGGATATGCTTATAATATGATTGTGGTGCATTTGTAAGTAGGCCTCAATACAGGACAGAAAGACTAAAAATATAAGGGGTTAAAAATGTGTCAAAAGTCTGAGATAGAGCAGGTGGTTAGTACAGACTAGCCTTCACTGAATGAGCAAGTGATAACAAGCAGAGACAGTGAAGGTCAGATTGAACTTTTACTGAGGCAGCTTCTGTAACCCAGACGAGCTTCTGCCCTCCTTTAAAGGTAACCTCCCCCACCCCAGTGGTGTATCTTATGCTGAGGCTAAACTTTCTCAGACACAGCTATGCAGGAAGGAGAACAGTAACTAAGGCAACCAGACCCTGAGCAATGGGTACAAACCTCAGCTTCTGTAATGGTGCTTTTTGCTCTCAAGCCTGCAACCCCTATATAAGCTTGTATTGTCCCTTTGTTTGGTGCCAAAGTTATCAAAAAGATCTGAGCTCCTGGCTTTAAAAGGCTCCTTTCTTCCTCCACCCACCTTGGCTTCAATCATCTAATAGAGTTCCTTAACAATACTGTCTCTTTAAAATAAATAAAGAATAGGGGCCAGATGGTGGCACACCTGGTTAAATGCACACATTACAGAGCATGGACCCAAGTTCAAGCACCTGATCCCCACTTGCAGGAGGAAAGCTTCACAAGTGGTAAAGCAGGGCTACAGGTGTCTCTCTGTCTCTTTCCCTATCCATCTCCTCCTTCCCTCTCAATTTCTCTGTCTCTGTCCAATAATAAATAAATAGAAGTTTAAAAAAAGTTAAAACAACAATAGCAAGCATCAAAAAATACGGAAGTAAAATTTTGTAATAGTGGACTAGGCAATGGTTTCTTACAAAGCACAAGAAAAGAAAAGCAGGGAGTCGGGCAGTGGGTTACATGGCGCAAAGGGCAAAGACCGGCGTGAGGATCCCGGTTCCAGGCCCTGGCTCCCCACCTGCAGGGGAGTCGCTTCACAGACGGTGAAGCAGGTCTGCAGGTGTCTATCTTTCTCTCCCCCTCTCTGTCTTCCCCTCCTCTCTCCATTTCTCTCTGTCCTACCCAACAACGAGGACATCAACAACAATAACTACAACAACAATAAAGAAAACAACTAGGGCAACAAAAAGGAAATAAATAAATAAATAAATAAATATTAAAAAGAAAAGAAAAGCGGTGAAGCAGGTCTGCAGGTGTCTATCTTTCTCTCCCCCCCGTCTCTGACTCCCTTTCCTCTCTCCATTTCTCTGTCCTATCCAACAACAACAACAACAATAACTGCAACAATAAAACAACAAAGGCAATGAAAGAGAATAAATATTTATTAAAAAACAGAAAAGCAAAAGCAACAAAATAAAAAGTCGCTCAAAAATTAAAGTAGGGGGCCAGGCGGTAGCACAGAGGGTTAAGCGCATATGGCACATGTGGTGCAAAGCGCAAGGATGGCTTAAGGATCCCGATTTGAGATCCTCCTCTCTTGATTTCTCTCTGTCCTATCCAACAACAATGACATCAATAACAGTAATAATAACCACAACAATTATAAAACAAGGGCAATAAAATGGAAAAAATGGCCTTCAGGAGCAGTGGATTTATAGTGCAGGCACTGAGCACCAGTGATAACACTGGAGGCAAATAAATAAATAAATAAAAGTAAAGACTAAGAAATGAGGCCAGGGTAAAACTCAGTAAGATCACACATGCATAAGGGCATGGGTTCATTCCCCAAGCAAGACATTAAAAAAAAAAAAAAAATCAGGGAGTCGGGCAGTAGTGCGTGGGTTAAACAGGTGGTGCAAAGTGCAAGGACTGGCATAAGAATCCCAGTTAGAGCCCCTGGCTCCCCACCTGCAGGGGAGTCACTTCATAAGTGGTGAAGCAGGTCTGTAGGTGTCTCTTTCTCTCCCTTTCTCTGTCTTCCCCTCCTCTCTCCATTTCTCTGTCTTATCCAACAATGACGACATCAATAACAACAACAATAATAACTACAACAATAACAAGGGCAACAAAAGGGAATAAATAAATGTAAAAAAAATAAATAATCAGGGCATGGCTGGTGGCACACTCAGAAGAGCACGTGTTTTCATTAATAAGGACCTGAGTTCAAACACCAGTCCCCATTTGCAGAGGGGAAGCTTCATTAGTCTAGCAGTGCTGTACCTGTCTGTCTATCCATATCTCATTCTACTGAACTTCTACCAAGATACCAAAGACATCTCAAACTTAAAACGTGCTCTTATACCTCTTTACTTTTGCCATGAATACAGACTTCCTTCTCCCTCAATAAATGTCAATAATAAAGATTTATGAAATGCCTACTATGTGTAAAGCACTGAATACAGCACTGGTTACAATTTTCATAAAGCTTTTTTTTTCTTAGTGATTTAATAATGATTAACAAGACTGTAAGATAACGGGTACAATTCCATACAGTTCCCACCACCAGAGTCCCGTGTCCTATCCCCTCTATTGGAAGCTTCCCTATTCTTTATCCCTCTGGGAGTATGGACCAAAATTCATAAAGCTCATATTTTAATTTAGGAAGACAGATAAACAATATTTTGTGCCTACTGTCAAACAATCATACCCTCAATCCTTCCACCCTAGCCATCAGACAGTGACAAATATTAATAGGACATATCAGATTAAGGGCAAAGAAAGGTTGGGAAGGAAACAATATAAAATCAACAGGTGGTTACTATTTTATAGTCAAGTTATCAAAGACCTGAGTGGAGTAAGGAAATAAGCCACATGAATATTTTAAAGAAACTTGCTTGGGACCAGGTGGTAGCACACTTGGTTAAGCGCACACATTACAGTGTGCAAGAACTCGGGTTCAAGTCTCTGGTCCCCATCTGCAGGGGAAAAGCTTCGCAAGTGGTGAAGCAGGTCTGCAGATGTCTCTCTGTCTCTTTCCTTCTCTATCTCTCCCTGCCCTCTCACTTTCTCTGTCTCTGTCTAGTAGTAATAAATAATTTTAAAAAGGAACTTCTTCTAAGCAAAGTGCAAAGGTTTGCATTAGAGGTCTCCTTGGCATATGTGAAGGATGAAAAAGTTAATGTAACAGAAGTGGAATGGATGAAGAGGATATGAATCCCAAAAAGGTAGTAACTGGGCTAGATCACTGAAAACATCAAAGGCATTTAGCTCTTTTTTTTTTTTTTTGTAATCTTTTTCCCACCACACCTATCACCAAGGGTCTATGTCCTTATCCTATCCCCACTCCCATAGATAACCACTATAGTTCTCCTACAGTCTTGAAAATAAGTTGATATATTTTTTTCACATTTGTATATTTGTCTATATTCCACAAGTGAAACCATTCTCGAGTTGACCTTCACCTCCACTTGCTTCACTGAACATAATCTTCTCCAATTCCACCCACTTTATCTCAAAGGACACAATATCATCCCTTTTTATTGCTGCATAATATTCTGCTGAGTATATATACCACAACTTTTTATTTTTTTAATTTTTTTTGCCTTCAGGGTTATTGCTGGGACTCAGTGCCTGCACTACAAATCCACTGCTCCTGGAGGCTATTTTTTCCCTTTTGTTGCCCTTGTTTATGATTGTTTTAGTTATTGTTGTTATTGCTGTCATTGTTGTTGGATAGGACAGAGAGAAATCAAAAGAGGAGGGAAAGACAGAGAGGGAGAGAGAAAGACACCTGCAGACTGGCTTTACCACTTGTGAAGCAACCTCTTCCCACCTGCAGGTGGGGAGCCAGGGGCTCCAACCAGTATGCTTACATGGGTCCTTGTACTTTGAGCCATGTGCACTTAACCTGCTGTGCTACTGCCTGGCCCCTATCCCGTAACTTCTTTATCCAGTCATCTGTCAAAGGGCATTTTGGTTGTTCTCAGGGTTTTGCTGTTGTGGCTAAAGCCACTATAAACATGGAGGTGCATATATCCCTTTGAATCAGTGTTACTTTTATTTTATTTTATTTTATTTTATTTTATTTTATTTTTTACCAGAGCACTGCTCAGCTGTGGCTTATGATGCAGGTGATTGAGCCTGGGACTTTGGAGAGGGAAGGGAAGGGAAGGGAAGGGAAGGGAAGGGAAGGGAAGGGAAGGGAAGGGAAGGGAAGGGAAGGGAAGGGAAGGGAAGGGAAGGGAAGGGAAGGGAAGGGAAGGGAAGGGAAGGGATGATGAGATGAACACCAAGAATTACTCTGGCATATGTGATGTTGGGGACTGAACTCAGGACTTCATGTATGCAAGACTAGTCCTTTATGTACCTCCCAGGCTGCAACAGTATTTTCTTAAAAGATAAGAAATTATTACTTTCTTTGGTCTCTTACATGAAGACAACAATTTAGGTTAACCACTGTTTTCTAAATGCCCACTATGTTCAACATACAGACATATATATCACTGACCTATCCATTCAAAGCCTACATGATCAGCATGATTCATTAATTTTAATTTACATTGACTATTCTTCGTCTCAAATGTAGCCAAACAACTTTGAAGGCTATTGGTTAACAAGAATTAAATTAATAAGGGGCCAGTTTGTGGCGCACCTGGTTAAGCACTCACACTACAGTGTGCAAGGACCCAGGTTCAAGCTCCTGGTCCCCACCTGCAGGGGGAAAGCTTCATCACGAGTGGTGAAGCAGGGCTGCAGGTGTCTCTCTGTCTCTCTCCCTCTCTATCTCCCCCACCCCTCAATTTCTGTCTCTAACCAATAAGAAGTAAATAAATAAAAAGAAAAAAGAATTAAATAAACTCTGACATGTTTTCAATGAAGACAATGTGATGTCACTAGAGATGTAGCTCAGTGTTAGAGTGCTTATTTTGTATATCTGAGGCCCTGTATTCTTCCCTCTGCACCAGAAAAAAAAAAAGATAAGCAAAAATAATGTATGCATGATTGGAATTTTCGCTTTCATACTGGAAGAAATACACAATATCCAAAATAAAACAGAACCTCTGGCATATGTGTTTCTGTATTTCTGCTTTTCTGGAATGACACAACTCACCTTGTCAAAGTGCTGTTGCAAAATGTTTTTCATCTGCACCCTTTCAGCAGTTTCTGTTCCTGAGCCAGTATTTAGACACCTTGAGAGAGTTCCAATTTCCTCTTCAGCATCATCTCCGAGAAATATCCGTTCATCTAAATTCCCAACAGATAAAACATACTCCTCATAGGCCTTATTGATGGCTTTACTATAAAGGAAGAAAAAGACCAAATTAACAATCACAGAATTCCTAGTTCAATTAATGTGAAGAGATAATACTAAATAAAGGCTACTTAATTATTTCAGAGTCCTAATAACTTTTGGGAAAGTAGCAATTTAGTGATTTCACAATTAATTATAAAAACTGAGGTGCATACAATGCTAGCTGACAGTGGTTCAGGATATCCACCCTGAAACAATCTGCCTGTCAGTACAGCATCTGGAGAAGATTTAACTGTTTTTTCCTAGTCATGCTAGACACCATTGAATGCCTTAGGAATTCCACATCATTTTTTTTTACATGTACAGTTCCAAAGAGAATTATTTTTAAAAGTATGATGTAGGGCTAAAGAGATAGCTTACCAGGGAAAGCACATATCTTATCCAGCACATTTGCCAAGGTTCACAACCCTAGTGCCATGGCACCAGAGGAAGCTCTGGTGCTGCAGTGTCTCTTCCTGTATGTCTTTCTCTCAGCCTCTTACATAAATAAAAAAGCAACCCATAGTAATGAAGCTCACGTATGTATCATGCCTTAACACCACACACACACACCCTTTGAAAATAGCAGTTGTATAAGTTTCAGTAAACCTAATATTATGTGCTTAAAAGTAGTAGTTGAGGGTGGTCCGGGTGGTCCGGGAGGTGGCACAGTGGATGAAGTGTCAGACTCTCAAGCATGAGGTCCTGAGTTCAATCCTGGCAGCACATGTACCAGAGTGATGTCTGGTTCTTTCTCTCTCCCTCCTTCTATCCTCATGAATAAATAATAAAATCTTTTTTAAAAAAAAAGTAGTAGTTGACCCCAGCTTCCCACCTGCAGGGGAGTCACTTCACAGGCAGTGAAGCAGGTCTGCAGGTGTCTATCTTTCTCTCCTCCTCTCTGTCTTCCCCCCCTCTCTCCATTTCTCTCTGTCCTATCCAACAATGACAACAACAATAATAACTACAACAATAAAACAACAAGGGCAACAAAAGGGAATAAATAAATAAAATTTTTTTAAAAAGTAGTAGTTGAGGGACCAGGTTAAGCACACATTTTGCAATGTGCAAGGAAGTGCATTGTGGGAGTCGGGTGGTAGTGCAATGGGTTAAACGCATGTGGGACAAAGTGCAAGGAAGTGCATTTCAGTCCGCTTGCAGGAGGGAAGTTTCACAAGCAGTGAAGCAGTGCTGCTAGTGTCATTCCCCCTCTCTATCTCCCACACCCTTCTCAGTTTCTGTCTCTATCCAATAAGTAAAATATTTAAAAAGATTTAAAATTTAAAGTATTAAAAAAAAGTTGATAAAAAATTTTATTGATTCCTCAAATTCATTCACAAAGCATACTCTAAATTTCCTGGGTACAAATAATGAAAATACTAAATTCTAAAGTTTCCAAAGTATGTAATTTGAGACAAAACAATTTATAATAGAATTACTTACAAACTTTCTCCAAAGTTCCCAGGTTCTAAAAACCCAGTAAGATTTTCTTCTTTTCCCTTAAGGAGCTATGATGAGAGAAGAATCATTAAGTCACCACATTATATAAAATATTTTCCCAGAAAATATTTTCATGTTACTTCTTGACTACAAACCTTTTTTTCATACAGTTTCCTAATATAAGGTTTCCAGAAGTGTTCCTTTATTCCTTTTGCTTCCAAAACTAGCCCATCATGTAAGGAACAGAGTTTTTCAATGACACAGGGTGGGTCTGAGGAAGGTTTAGAGTCTTTAGTATGAAAATCTTCAGAGAGGCCTATGATATGTAAAATCACAGAAGAGACATAAAAGGTAGGATTAAATTAACCAATCCTAATAAAATGTAAATAATACTTTAACCAGCATATGAGTTAGCATGAATATAAAGGAGAAGATATAAAAGAACCTAATTTGACTCCATTTAAATATACCTCAAAAGTAACAAAAAGAAGTAAAGTACATCACCAATCAACATTTCAGTTAGGGGGCCAGGCGGTAGCGCAATGAGTTAAGTGCACAAGACACCAAGCACAAGGATCCGAGCCCCCGGCTCCCCATCTGCAGGGAGAGTCACTTCACAAGCAGTGAAGCAGGTCTGCAGGTGTCTTTTTCTCCCTGTCTTCCCCTCTTCTCTCAATTTCTCTGTCCTATCCAACAACAATGACAGCAATAACAACGATAAAAAAACAAGGGCAACAAAAGGGAAAAAAATGGCCTCCAAGAGCAGTGGATTCGTTGTGCAGGCACTGAACCCCCAGCAATAATAACCCTGGAGGCAAAATAAAAAGATTTCAGTTAGTAAATTACCTGGAGATTATAAAAAGAGAAAAATTAACAAAACAATTTTAGCATATTTTAGCATAATTCTAAATGATCTAAAAAGTACAAAAATAAAACTATGCAAGTCTTACTTTCAAACAAAAAAATACCACTTAATATCTAACAATTATATACTTTGATTATACTAAGTGTATTGGTTAATTTACAGCTTACTCTTTTCTTAACATTTAGTATAAGGAAAAAATCAAAATGGGAGAAAAGGAAGAAAAGTAGCTATATCGCAGAAAAACAGGGACTTACTTTATAGTCATAAATACTCTTCTCTAGGAAGAAATTTAAGATTCTTTGAATAAACCTGTTTTGACCTTCTGCTGTATCAAGCATGAAGCTTGCCACTGTAGAAATACCATTAATTTTAATATTATTATGTGACATTAAAAGGTTTTTTTTTAAGTTTCTCATATTTGAATATATATTTCAGAAACTTCTTAAACTTGTCATTAAGACTTTATCCAGTCATCAGTTGATGGGAATTTAGTTAGGGTACATATATTCAATGAAACATGATTGTAATTTTTAAAATATAGTATTGTATTCTTTTAAATTTATTTATCTATTCATTTATTTATTCCCTTTCGTTGCCCTTGTTTTATTGTAGTTATTGTTGTTGTTATTGATGTCGTTGTTGGATAGGACAGAGAGAAATGTAGAGAGGAGGGAAAGGCTGAGAGGGGAGAGAACAGATAGACACCTACAGACCTGCTTCACCACTTCTGAAGTGCCAGGCTGGTCCTTGCGCTTTGTGCCACATGCGCTTAACCCGCTGCGCTACCGCCCAACTCCCAGTACTTTATATTCTTTAGGAAAAAATGGGTAGTAAAGTAGGGAGATGGAAGACAACTACCAAATGTTTATATATTGAAATATAAATATTTAAAACACTGAACTTGCAAAAAAAAATTTTTTTCCCTTCCAGGGTTATTGCTGGGGCTCAGTGGCTGGACTATGAATCCACTGCTCCTGGTGGTCATCTTTTTTCCATTGCTGTTGGTGGTGGTGGTGTTAGTGTTGATGCTGCAGTTGTTGTTGGATAGCACAGAGAGAAATTGAAAGGAGAGAAGAAGATGGGTGAGGGGTGGAGATAGACTGGTGCGCTACCGCCCAGCCCCTACAAAAAACCTGTTTTCAGCAGCCAAACTATCTCTGAGTTTTTGTGAAAACCATGGTGCTCAGCACCAATGCAGGTGAGGTGGTTCCAGGAGTTGTGTGCACAGAACTTTGCTTTGGGTTTCGTATGGAATTATACCCCTTAACCTTTTTTTTTCCCCCTTTCCTTTTTGCTTTATTATTGCTTGGGCTCAGCAACTATTCAGAATCCACAACTCACAGTGGCCATATCTATTTTTCTTTCTCTCTCTTTCTTTCTTTCTTTCTTTCTTTCTTTCTTTCTTTCTTTCTTTCTCTCTTTTCTTGCTTCTTTCTTTCTTTCCTTCCTTCCTTTTTTTATATTTATTTATTTATTCCCTTTTGTTGCCCTTGTTGTTTTATTGTTGTAGTAATTATTGTTGCTGATATTGATGTCGTTGTTGTTGGATAGGACAGAGAGAAACAGAGAGAGGAGGGGAAGACAGAGAGGGGAGAGAAAGATAGACACCTGCAGACCTACTTCACTGCTTGTGAAGCGACTCCCCTGCAGGTGGGGAGCCGGGGGCTCAAACCAGGATCCTTACGCTGGTCCTTGTACTTTGCACCGCCTGCGCTTAACTCACTGTGCTGCCGCCCGACTCCCCTTCCTTTTCTTTTTTTTATCTCTTTTTATGTGGTAGTATAAATTGAGAGGGGAGAGGAAATCAAAGAGAGAGAGAGAAAGTGAGAAACACCTACAGCCCTGCCTGCTTCACTCTTCTTGAAGCTTCTCCCTGCAGGTGGGGACCAGAGGCTTGAGACCAGGACATGATAAGGTGTATGCTCAACTGGGTGTGCCACTGTCCAGCCTCACCCCTGTAAACTTATAATCCTGCAAGCCACTATTAAATCACTAAAAAAACAATGCTTAAAAACATTTCATCTTAATGATATTATAAAACTTTTCCCATAAAGTTTTTTAGAGATTTAGACTACTAGTCCTTTTTAAAATTTTTTCATTATCTTTATTTATTAATTGGATAGAGACAGTCAGAAGTTGAGATGGGAGGGAGGAATAGAGAGAGACAGAAACACCTGTAGCACTGCTTCACCACTTGTGAAGCTTTCCCCCTGCAGGTGGGCACTGGGGACTTGAACCTGGGTCCTTGTGCATTGCAACATGTGCGTTCAACCAGGTGTGCCACCACCTGGTCCCAGACTACTAGTCTTTAAGTATTCCAGATAACTATGATGAAACTTTTGAAAACATTTATATTCTCTGATACTAGAAAAACTTTATTTGAATATAGGTTCTAAGAGTAGTCATAATGTAGAAAGGTGGGATGACTGATAATCTTTGATTTACAAACTTACCTTTAAAATTAGGGTTGACAAGTTCTTTGCGATTGGAACATAGCAGGGCATTTCCATATACTAAATCCAAAGCACAGAGCAGAAGATGATAAGAATTGACCAAATCATCACTAATCATGGGGAAATTACCTACAAGGTTACAAATCAGTTCTTATCAAGTTGCATTTCCATCAACTGTACAATATTTCTAAAATATTTTCATTAATGTGATTTAACACCGTACAAAGTTGATTCAAGATCTGCATGAAACAATTGAACATATTTTTATTACTTTTGGGAAATTTCCAAGAGTTGAATAAAAGCTAAAACTTTACTAAAATGCCATCTATCCACACAATCTACATTAGCTAAGCAACTAAAATGCCTGGTAGCTGACCAAAATGTTATCATCACTGGTTTTTCTTTCAAAAATTCTGAACCCAATTTATTTTTTGAACTCAATTTTATACATTATCTCACACTGTAAAAATTGTATGAAAATGCTTTCCTGCCACGAAAATTAGAAATGGGGCAACAATTGAAAAGGTGATTTATATGATTTTATATACTTTAAAAATACCAGAACCTATAGTTAAGCATTTAATAGCAACTTTTTAAAAATAATTTATTTCTTTATTGGGGAATTAATGTTTTACATTGAACAGTAAATGCAATAGTTTGTACATGCATAACATTCCCCAGATTCCCATTTAACAATACAACCCCCACTATGTCATTCATCATCTTTCATGGACCTATATTCTCCCCACCCATCCACGTACCCCAGAGTCTTTTACTTTGGTGTAATACTCCAATTCCATTTCAGGTTCGACTTGTGTTTTCTTTTCTAATCTTGTTTTTCAACTTCGGCCTGAGAGTGAGATCATCCCATATTCATCCTTCTGTTTCTGACTTATTTCACTCAACATGATTTTTTCAAGGTCCATCCAAGATCGGCTGAAAACGGTGAAGTCACCATTTTTTACAGCTGAGTAGTATTCCATTGTGTATATATACCACAACTTGCTCAGCCACTCATCTGTTGTTGGACACCTGGGTTGTTTCCAGGTTTTGGCTATTACAAATTGTGCTGCCAAGAACATATATGTACACAGATCTTTTTGGATGGATGTGTTGGGTTCCTTAGGATATATCCCCAGGAGGGGAATTGCAGGGTCATAGGGTAGGTCCATTTCTAGCCTTCTGAGAGTTCTCCAGACTGTTCTCCACAGAGGTTGGACCAATTGACATTCCCACCAGCAGTGCAGGAGGGTTCCTTTGACCCCACACCCTCTCCAGCATTTGCTGCTGTTACCTTTTCTGATGTGTGACATTCTCACAGGAGTGAAGTGATATCTCATTGTTGTCTTGATTTGCATTTCTCTGACAATCAGAGACTTGGAGCATTTTTTCATGTGTTTCTCGGCCTTTTGGATCTCTTCTGTGGTGAATATTCTGTCCAATTCCTCCCCCCATTTTTGGATGGGGTTATTTGTTGTCTTGTTGTTGAGTCTGGTAAGCTCTTTATATATGTTGGTTATTAAACTCTTATCTGATGTATGGCATGTAAAGATCTTCTCCCATTCTGTGAGGGGTCTCTTGATTTGGGTAGTGGTTTCATTTATTGTGAAGAAGCTTTTTAATTTGATGTAGTCCCATAGGTTTATACTTGCCTTAGTCTTCCTTGTAATTGGATTCGTTTCATTGAAAATGTCTTTAAAATTTATGCGGAAAAAAGTTCTTCCAATATTTTCCTCTAAGTATCTGATAGTTTCTGGTCTAACATCCAAGTCCTTGATCCACTTGGAATTTACTTTTGTATTTGGTGAAATACAGTGATTCAGCTTCATTCTTCTGCATGTTTCAACCCATTGTTTCCAACACCATTTGTTGAAGAGACTCTGCTTCCCCCATATAATAGTCTGGGCCCCTTTGTCAAAGATTAGATGTCCATACGTGTCGGGCCTCATTTCTGGGCTCTCAATTCTATTCCACTGGTCAGTGTGTCTGTTCATGTTCCAGTACCAAGCAGTTTTGATGACAATGGCCCTATAATATAGTTTGAGATCTGGCAGTGTGATGCCTCCGGTTCTGTTCTTTTTTCTCAAGATTGTTTTGGCAATTCTAGGTCTTTTCTGGTTCCAGATAAACATTTGTAGCATTTGTTCTATTCTCCTAAAAAATATGCTTGGGATCTTGATGGGGATAGCATTAAATTTGTAGATGGCTCTGGGTAATATATTCATTTTGATGATGTTAATTCTTCCAACCCATGAGCATGGAATATCTTTCCACTTCTTTGTGTCTTTTTCAATTTCTTTGAGTAGTGACTCATAATTTTCAGTATACAAGTCTTTCACTTCTTTGGTTAGGTTTATTCCTAGATATTTTATTGTTTTTGTTGCTATAGAAAAAGGAACTGATTTCTGGATTTCAATTTCTTCTAACTTAGTGTTTGCATAGAGGAATGCCACTGACTTTTGAATGTTAATTTTATAGCCTGACACATACTGTATTGCCTGATGATTTCCAAAAGCTTCTTGCTAGATTCCTTAGGTTTTTCCATGTATACTATCATGTCATCTGCAAATAAGGAGAGTTTGACTTCTTCTCTTCCAATTTGTATTCCTTTAATTCCTTGCTCCTGCCTGATTGCTATGGCAAGAACTTCCAACACTATGTTGAATAGTAATGGTGATAGTGGGCAGCCCTGTCTAGTACCTGATCTGAGGGGAAATGCTTCCAGTTTTTCACCATTGAGTATGATGTTGGCTGTAGGTTTGCTATATATAGACTCCACTATCTTCAGGAATTTTCCATCTATTCCTATTTTTTGTAGTGTTTTGATCATAAAGGGATGTTGTATTTTGTCAAAGGCTTTCTCTGCATCTATTGATATGACCATGTGGTTTTTGGTCTTGCTTTTGTTGATGTGGTGGATCACATTGATTGATTTACGTATATTAAACCAACCTTGCATGCCTGGGATAAACCCCACTTGGTCATGATCAACAATCTTTTTGATATACTGCTGTATCCGGTTGGCTAGAATTTTGTTCAATATTTTCGCATCTATGTTCATCAGAGATATTGGTCTTTAGTTTTCTTTTTTGGTTGTGTCCCTGTCTGCTTTTGGTATCAGGGTGATGTTGGCTTCATAGAAGCTGGCAGGGAGTATTCCAGTGTCTTCAATCTTCTGGAAGACTTTTAAAAGTAGAGGTATTAGTTCTTCTTTGAAAGTTTTGTAGAATTCATTTGTAAAACCATCTGGTCCAGGACTTTTATTTTTGGGAAGATTTTTGATAACTGTTTCAATTTCATTAGCTGTGATGGGCCTGTTCATGTTATCCACTTCCTCTTTACTTAGTTTTGGAAGTTGGTAGGTATCTAGGAAATCATTCATTTCTTCCAGGTTCTCTAACTTGGTGGCATATAGTTGTTCATAGAAGCCTCGCATGATATGTTGAATTTCTGCAGTGTCTGTTGTGATATCTCCTCTTTCATTTACTATCCGATTTATTTGGGTCTTCTCCCTTTTTTGTTTTGTGAGTCTGGCTAAAGGTTTGTCGATTTTGTTTACTCTTTCGAAGAACCAACATTTACTTTCATTGATCTTTTGTATGGTTTTCCTATTCTCAATGTTATTTATTTCTGCCCTAACTT
Organism: Erinaceus europaeus; assembly: GCF_950295315.1. Classification (NCBI taxonomy): domain Eukaryota; kingdom Metazoa; phylum Chordata; class Mammalia; order Eulipotyphla; family Erinaceidae; genus Erinaceus; species Erinaceus europaeus. The sequence continues at coordinate 156,248,629 of NC_080163.1, forward strand.
TAGTAATTTCTGTCCTTCTGGTTGCTTTAGGGTTCCTTTGTTGTTCTTCTTCTAGGTCTTTAAGATGTGCAATCAGGCTGTTTATTTGTGCCTTTTCTTGTTTCCTAATGTGTGCTTGTATAGCTATGAACTTCCCTCTTAGGACTGCTTTAGCTGTGTCCCAAATATTTTGATAGCTTGTGTCTTCATTTTCATTGAACTCTCGAAACATTTTGATTTCTTCCTTGATTTCCTCTTTGACCCAGAAGTTGTTAAGAAGTGTACTGTTGAGCTTCCACATTTTGGTACTGTTACTAATCTTTTGTTGATTGTTAAGTGTTAGTTTAATTCCACTGTGGTCTGAGAAGATGCTTGGGATGATTTCAGTGCTCTTGAATAGGCTGATGCTGTCTTTGTGGCCTAACATATGGTCTATCCTTGAGAATGATCCATGTGGATTTGAGTAAAATGTGTATTCCAGTTTCTTGGGATGAATGACTCTGAAAATGTCCAATAGTTCTAGTTTATCTATCTCTTCATTTAGCTCCCTTATGTCTTTACTGATTTTCTTCCTGGATGATTTGTCAAGTTGAGAGAGTGGGGTGTTGAAGTCCCCTACTATGACTGTGTTACTGTTAATATATTGCTGTAGCTCTTTCAGTAGAAGTTTGATGTATTTAGATGGCTTCTCATTGGGTGCATAGATATTAATAATTGTTAAGTCCTCTTGATTGACTGATCCTCTGAGCATTAAGTAGTGTCCATTCCTATCTTTTTTAATCTTATCTATTTTAAAGTCTATCATGTCAGATATGAGAATAGCTGTTCCTGCCCTTTTTTGTGGGCCATTGGCTTGAATGATAGTTTTCCATCCTTTCACTTTAAGTCTGTGTTTGTCTTGTTACGTTAGGTGAGTTTCCTGTAGACAACATATTGTTGGGTTGTGTTTTCTGATCCATCTTCCTACTCTGTGTCTTTTAATAGGTGAATTCAGGCCATTCACATTTATTGATATCAAAGATTGAAGATATTTTAACGCCATTCTTGTAGAGTTTTAGAGTGTTTTGATATATGTTCTATTTGTGGTGGTCTGGTTGTTTATAGGAAACCTTTCAGAACTTCTTTCAAGGCAGGCTTGGTGATGGTTGCTTCCTTCAACTGTTGCTTGTCTGAGAAGGTTTTGATGCTTCCATCTAGTCTGAATGACAATCTAGCAGGATATAGTATTCTTGGCTGAAAGCCTTTCTCATTGAGCACTCGATAGATATCTTGCCATTCTCTTCTGGCCTGTAGTGTTTGTATGGAGAAGTCTGCTGCTAATCTTATGGGTTTTCCTTTGTAGGTGACTCTTTGTTTTTCTCTTGCAGCCTTGAGGATCCTTTCTTTATCCTTATTCCTTTCCAATCTAAGTATGACATGTCTTGGTGTCTTTAGGTCTGGGTTAATTCTGTTTGGGACCCTCTGGGCTTCTTGAATCTTTATGTCTTTGGTGTTGTCTAGACTAGAGAAATTTTCAGCTATTATGGCCTGGAGAACGCTTTCTTCCTCCCCTTCTCTTTCTTCCTCTGGTAAGCCAATAATGCGTATATTGTTTCTTTTGAAGTCATCCCATAGGACTCTGTTGTTGTTTTCAGCATCTCTTAATCTCTTTTTGAGATCTCTTACTTCTTTTTTAGTTGTCTCTAATTCATCCTCAATCTTGCTAATTCTGTCTTCAGCCTCATTGATTCTATTCTCTCTGCCCTCTACTGCTTTCTGGAGTTCATCTATTTTGTTGCCCTGCTCTGATACTGTTTTAACTTGTTCAGCTAGTTGCCTTCTTAGCTCAGCAATTTCAGCTTTCAGCTCTCTAATAACCATGAGATTATTAGAATTTTCTTCCATATTCTCATTTGTTGTTCCTGCAGTTCTGATTACAATTTTTTCAAATTCTTTACTCACTCCTGTTATTATTTCCTTAGCTAATGTTTGGATGTTGAACTCGTTGTTTTGTGCTTCGCCCTCTGGAGGACTTTTAGCTGGACTCTTGTCCTGGTTCGAGTCTCCATTATTTTTTCTTGTTGTTTTAACCATTTTATATAAGTTAACAGTTTTTTCAATCCCTGAGTTGGAGTTCAGTGGTGTAAAAGCCTTTTTTTTTTTCCCCTGTAGGCTATGGTAGCCTGAGGGCTTTTAAACTATCAATAGGCTTCTTGGCTTAATCAATGACTCCTGACCAAGAGATAAAGCAGGGTGTGGCAGAGATAATCCAGTGGTTATGCAAAGAGACTTTCACAGCCCTTCAGCTATGCCACCGAGGTATAGGTCTTCTCCTGAGTTTCCCGGTTAGATCTCTGTGCCCTGGTGTCCCTCCCTCTTGCTGCTCCAGATTCTGAGGGTAGTAGCAATGGAGACTCAGAGTTGTACTTGGTGAGTCTCTGGGGAGTCCTTTCCTCCCTTCAGCTGTCCCCTTGTTGGTGGAGCAGACTGGAGGTGGTGTCTCCACTGACAAACTGTCGAACTGTTAGCAGTCACTTAATCTCTCCTTAGGCCCCTCTCTCCTCTCTGTCACCAGCCACGCGTGTTTGTACTCACGGGTGATTTACTGGGTTTCTGTGGTCATTCTAGTCCTGTCTTGTTTCGGTCCGGGTGGTCTCCTTTGGTATTCCTAGTTGATCCAGGAGAGGAGAGGAGAGGAGAGAAAGCGATCTGCTGCTCGTAGCTCCGCCTCCGGAAGTCCTGCTCTCAACTTTTTTTTTTTTTTTTTTTAATAGACAGAGAGGCAAAGAAAGAATGAGTAAGTAAAACAACTGAAGCTTCCTTCAGTGTGGTGGAAGCTGTGCTTAAACCTGAGTGTCACGCTATACAAGTGAGGTATTTTGCCAGTCCTAATAGTAATAGTTGGGTTTTTGGCCCACCTGGTACAGCACATGAGTTTTAGCCCCTGACTATAACTTGGGAGTGCATGCAGAGGGGAAGCTTCAAGAGCAGATAAGCAGTGTGGTAGTATCTATCCTTCTTGCCCTCTCTCTCTCAAGCTCTACTGGAGAGAGGGAGAGAGAGAGAGAGAGAGAGAGAGAGAGAGAGGGCACTGGGTTAATTGCATATAGTACAAAAGGCAAGGAACCAAGGATCCCAGTTTCAGCCCATGGCTCCCCACCTGCAGGGGGTCGATTCACAAGTGTGAAGCAGGTATGCAGGAGTCTATCTTTCTCTCTCTCTATCCTCCCTTTCCCTCTCAATTTCTCTCTGTCCTATCCAATAAAAAAAAATTTTTTTAAGGCCTCCAGGGGCAGTGGATTCATACAGTAGGAACCGAGCCCCAGAGATAACCTAGAGGCAAAAAGGCAAAAATATGGTCACCAGAACCAGTGGAGTCATTTAGGCACCAAGCTCCAGTAGTAATTCTAGTGGCAAAAAAAAAAAAAAAATTACTACAAGTTTATACTAATTAGTTCAATATGACCACACATAAAGATATTAAATTCTAGAGCTAATATCCCAGAATAACTGTTGATACTTTTTAACAATGAAATTAAGATGCCAAAACTTAAAACTATAGAAATATCATTTCTGCAACACTATTTTATTTTTTTAACTCAATTTTTTTTTTTGCCTCCAGGATTATCACTGGGGTTTAGTGCTGGCACTATGAATCCACTGCTCCTGGTATCCATTTTTCCCATTTTATTGGGTAGAACAGAGAGAATTTGAGAGGGGAGGGGAAGTTAGAGAGGGAGAGAGAAGGATAGACACCTGCAAACCTGCTTCACCACTTGTGAAGCAACCCCCCTGCAGGTAGTTAAATTTTTTTTTGTTATCTTTATTTATTGAATAGAGACAACAAGAAATTGAGAGGAAGGAGGAGACAGAGGGAAAGAGACAGAGAGACACCTGCAGCACTGCTTCACTGTTCATACAGATGGGAATTGAGGGCTTGAACCCTGGTCCTGGTAACATGTGTGCTCAATCAGGTACACCACCACTTGGCCCCTGCAGTACTGTTTAAATCAAACAGTGTAATATATACTTTGGTTTCTCGTCAGATCACATAAATCAAACAGTGAAAACAACTTTTAGAGGTAGTTAGTCTTATTATTCCTAGAAATTACAAAATGCTTTAAAACAATTTAAAATGAAATTAAGAAATGTTTATGTGGGATTTTTTTTGTTTTGATTTGCCTCCAGGGTTACTGCTGGGGCTTGGTGCCTGCACCACAAATCCACTGCTCCTGGAGGCCATTTCTACCCTTTTGTTGCCCCTTTTTTTTTTCTTTTTGTTTGTTTGTTTTTTATCGTTGTTGTGGTTATTATTGTTGTTGTTATTAATGTCATTGTTGTTGGATAGGACAGAGAGAAATGGGGGGGAGAAAAAAAAGGGGGAGAAAAAGACAGACACCTGCAGACCTACTTCACCACTTGTGAAGTGACCCCCCCCCCCCCACAGGTGGGGAGCCAAGGGCTCGAACCGGGATATTTACACCGGTCCTTGTGCTTTGCACCATGTGTGCTTAACCTGTTGTGGCACCACCTAACCCCATTTGTGTTTTTATAACTTTGAGCATATCCCTTTTTTCATTAAACATTGTATGTATACAGGCTTCAGGTTGGTTGGTTGGTGTATTTTTTTAAAAATATTTATTTATTTATTATTGGATAGAGACAGAGAAATTGAGAGGGGAGGGAAAGATAGAGAGGAAGAGAGACAGAGAAACACTTGCAGACCTGCACATCTTTTCCCCTGCAGGTGGGGACCAAGGGCTTGAACCCAGGTCCTTGCGCACTGTAATATGTGCAATTAACCAGGTGCACCACTGCCTGGCCCTGGTGGATTTTTTTTTTTTAACCAGACCACTGCTCAGTTCTTGTTATATTGGTTGTCAAGGATTAAACTTGGGACTCTGGCACCTCAGACATTAAAGTCTGCTGCATAAAATGCTGTGCTATTTCTCCTAGCATCCAATTTAATATTCTTATAACATCAGAATTCAATTTAAAATAGTTGACATGGCCCCTGGCCACCAAATGACAGCACCATGAAGAAGGGAATTTACATAAGAAATGGAGCAATGCTAAGGTGTTCTTTTCTGTGTCTCTTCTTATCTTAAAATAAAAGAAAGTAAAAGTCCACTAGGAGTGGTGGAATCATCTAGGAATGGAAAACACACACACACAGTAAACTTGCATCCCTGAGCCATCGGATGTCTCAGTTTTAATCCTCATCCTTAACACAAGTCAGAGCTGAGCAGTCCTCTGCCAACAACATACAACTGAAGAAATATTTTGAAATCCCAACATTTTCACACTTAACTCACACACACACACACACACACACACACACACACACTTTTAGGGTTGTTGTTTGTTTTTCCTTTTCTCCAAAGAAAATTACCACTTAACAGCATATCAGAATGATTTCTTTGGTATATATTGAAATGTTTAAGTAATTAATTTAAATGAAATAAAGAGGAAAAAATATTCTGTCATCAGAAAAGCAAATGATAGTGATATCAAGCAAATGATGTCAAATTTTACATGATATAACCATACCCACTTGCTAGGTTCATCTTTAAAGAGGTTTAATATTAAAATGTATTGTTCTACCAAGGTAAAACAGGAAGGGATACCTACTATTTTCAAGCTGGAAAGTCCACTACGATACAAGTCTAAACAAGTCACTGGTGTATACTTGCCATAGAAGCTAAAACTAAGCAGCAGAGTAACATCTAACAAAAAGCTGTAATGCCCTCCAAAATTAGAATCTATTTTAAACTCTAGGATTAACCCAATATAAAATACTTTGTATTTCAAATCATGGCCACAGACTGACACATTTTATATTTCTGTCATACAAAGATAACTTATTTACAACTCCAAGGTTGGAGCATTTATTATACAAGAGATTTGCAGTCTGGCATTAAAATGGGACCTACTGGTCTCCTGGCTATCAAACCTCTCATACAAAGTAGCCTTAACTTGTCACTGCTGTGTGCTGGCCATCACAACAACATGCTACCTCATTTATCAGGAATGAGGTCATCAGGGATGCATGTATCTGGTTAAAAAAACAAAATTTATGAAAAGCTGGATATAAGACTGTGGAACTCCCTTTAAATCAAGAACTGAATAAAGGGTTGGGCAGTGGTGCACCCATTTAAGCACACATACCAAGTGCAAGGACCCACACAAGAATCTGTTTCAAGCCCCTGATCCCCACCTGCAGGGGGGGAAGCTTTACAAGTGGTGAAGCAGATCTGCATGTGTCTATCTTTCTCTTTCCCTCTCTTTCCCACTCCTCTCTCAACTTCTCTCTGTCCTAGCCAATAAAACAGAAAAAATGGCCACCAGGAGAAGTAGGTTCATAGTGCCAGCACTGAACCACAGCAATAACACAGCAATAACAATAAAAAAGATCCCTAGTTTCTAGTTTCATCTGCTCTATTCCTACCTTAGGGTTCCTGTTTATTAAACAATTTTTCCTGCTTTATATCTTATTGCCTTTCAGCCACTAGTTGCAGATGCTACCATGACTCCATCCTGACTTCCCTGGGCAGACAACTTCACCAAAGAGTCCTGGAGCCCCATCTCTCCAGAGCTCTACCCCATTAGGGAACGGCAGAGTCAGGCTGGGGGTATAGATCGACCTGCCAGCACCCATGTCCAGTAGAGAAGCAATTACAGAAGCCAGACCTTCCACCACATTCTGCACCCCATAAAGAATTTTGGTCCATAGAGTTGGGCAGTAGCACAGTGGGTTAAACACACATGGCGTGAAGTGCAAGGACTGGCATAAGGATACCGGTTCAAGCCCCCGGCTCCCACCTGCAGGGGAGTCGCTTCACAAGCAGTGAAGCAGGTCTGTAGGTATCTATCTTTCTCTCCCCCCTGTCTTCCCCTCCTCTCTCCATTTCTCTCTGTCCTATACAACAACAATGACAACAATAGAAACTACAACAAGGGCAACAAAAGGGAATAAATATTTTAAAAAAGAATAATTTTGGTCCATACTCCCAGAGGGATAAAGAATAGGGAAGCTGGGGAGCAGGTGGTAGCCATACCTGGTTAAGCACACAGAAGCGCAAGGACTCACTCAAGGATCCTGGTTTGAGCCCCTGGCACCCCACCTGCAGGGAGGTCACTTCACAAGAGTTGAAACCGGTCTGCAGGTGTCTTATCTTTCACTCCCCCCTCTACCTTCCCCTTTTCTCTCAATTTTTCTTTGTCCTATCCTATTTTTAAAAAATGTAAATGTATTAGAAATAAAAATGCCCTCCAGGAGTAGTGGACACGTAGTGCCTACACTGAGCCCCAGCGATAATAACTTTGGAGGCAAAAAAGGGAGGGTGCACCTGGGTTCAAGTCTCTGCTCTCCACCTGCAGAGGGGAAAGCACCACAAATAGTGAAGCAGGTCTTCAGGTGTCTTTTTCTCTCCGTCTCTATCTCTCCCTCCTCTCTCAGTTTCTCTCTGTCCTATCAAATAAAATAGAAAGAAAAAAGAAGAAATGGCTGCCAGGCATAGTGGATTCATAGTGCTGGCACCAATCCTCAGTAATGATCCTGGTAGCAATAAAAATAAAAAAATAAGCCAGAAAATATAAACTTTAAGGGCAGGGGTAAATAGCATAATGGTCATGCAAAGAGATTCTCATGCCTGAGGCTCCAAAGTCCCAGGTTCAATCCCCCATACTACCATAAACCAGAACTGAGCAGTGTTCTGGTAAAATAATAATAATAATAACACACTTAAGGAAGCCAGGTGGTGGCACACCTGGTTAAGAATTCACATTACAGTGCACAAGGTCCCGGGTTCAAGCCCCTGGTTCCCACCTGCAGGGGGAAAGCTTCCTGAAAGGTGAGGCAAGGCTGCAGGTATCTCTATCTCTCTCCCTTTCTATCTTCCCCTTCTCAATTTCTATCTCTATCCAATAATAAATAAATATATTTTTTAAAAAACAGCCACAGACTGTGTCCAGAGACTTCACGTGTGGAATGACAACCCTTCAGCTTCATTACTCGGGTGAGACCTTTCCTTTTATAGTACACTCTAATTTCATCTCAGGTAGTTCACTTTCTAACAAAGTCCCATAACCTAGATATACACCAGTTTCTGTGAGAGAGAGCTTATGTGCACACGTATCCACAAACTACTGCAAAATATATACCTGAAAGCAGAAGTACACTAGAGTTTCTAGTGAGTACCTCCCTAACACTTCCTCTCCACTATTCCAAGCTTGGGATCCATGATTGCTCAACAATTTGTTTGGCTTCGTATGTTAACTCTCTTTTCAATCACCAGGTTCCAGATGCCACCAGGATGCTGGCCAGGCTTCCCTGGATTGAAGACCCCACCAATGTGTCCTGGAGCTCAGCTTCCCCAGAGACACACCTTACTAGGGAAAGAGAGAGGCAGACTGGGAGTATGGACCGACCAGTCAACACCCATGTTCAGCGGGGAAGCAATTACAGAAGCCAGACCTTCTACCTTCTGCAACCCTCAACGACCCTGGGTCCATGCTCCCTGAGGGCTAGAGAATGGGAAAGCTATCATGGGAGGGGATGGGTTATGGAGATTGGGTGGTGGGAATTGTGTGGAGTTGTACCCCTCCTACCTTATGTTTTTGTTCATTAATCCTTTCTTAAATAAAAAATTAAAAAAAAAAAAACAAAAAAAACAGCCACACACTTTACTATGTGCAAGGACCCAGGTGGGTTCAAGTCACCAGCATCACAAAGAGGAAGCTTCAGGAGTGCTGGAGTGGCCCTATGCTCTCTGATGTTGAAAGAGGAAGAGTCCCCTGGGAGAAGCTGAATCAGACAGATGCTAAAAGCACTGGCAGCATTAAAAATTTAATAAAACCAACTAAACTACTATAGTAGAAAATATCCTAATGGGGGCCAGGTAGTGGTGCATCAGGTTAAGTGCACATAGTACAAAGCACAAGGACCCATGCAACAATCTGGGTTTGAGCCCCCAGCTCCCTGCCTGCAAGGGGTGACGCTTCACAAATGGTGAAGCAGGTCTGCAAGTGTTTATCTTCTCTCTCTCTCTCTAACTTCCCCTCCTCTCTCAATTTCTCTCTGTCCTATCCAAAATAAATAAATAAACAGAAAAAATGGCAGATCCAGATGGTGGCACATCTCGTTAAGCACACACATTACAATGCACAAGGACCCAGGTTCAAGCCCCTAGTCCCCACCTGCAGGGGGAAAGCTTCAGGAGTGGTGAGGCAGGGCTACAGATGTCTATCTCTCTCCTTTTTTATCTTCCCCTCCCATCTCAATTTCTCTGTTTCTATCCAATGACTAATAAAAAAATATTTAAAAAAAAGAAAATGAAAAAAAAAAAATGGCCACAGGAGCAGTGGATTCATAGTGTAGGCACTGAGCCCTAGCAATAACCCTGGAAGCAAAAAAAAAAAAAAAAAAAAAAAAATCCTAATGAATCTTAAGAACTGACATAAGAAAAGCAAAATAAGATTGAAACACTGAATCAACTACAGAAACAGAAACATATGCTACCTCAATTTATCAAGTTTGACCAAAGTCTAAATAAAGATAATAAAATTCTTTTTAAATACCTTATATAGTATGAAATTTATTCCCTATATATGTATATACATACATCATTAAAAAAACAGATAAAATGAAAACAGATAAAATGTAGAAGTCAGATATACCTGAATGCAATTATATAGAAAAATTAAATAATACATAATATAAGCAACAGCAAAGTTAAACAAGTTGCAACCATAGTTTATACACCTATGCCTTTATTTCAGGTAAATAACCAATCACATCTCGTTTATCTCCACTAAAGAAATATATCAGTGTGGTAGACAGCACATGTAGGAATGAAAAGCCCTCAGACGCATGTGATATACTGAGAGATGAACAGCCCCTCCATCCCATTTTTTAAAAGATTTTATTTATTTATTAATGAGGAAGATAGGAGAGAAAGAGAGAGAAAGAGAGAGAAAGAGAAAGAGAGAGAAAGAGAGAGAAAGAGAGGGGGGAGAGGGAGAGAGGGAGAGAGGGAGAGAGGGAGAGAGGGAGAGAGGGAGAGAGAGAGAGAGAGAGAGAACCAGACATCTGTCTGTACATGTGCTGCTGGGGATTGAACTCGGGAACTCATACTTGAGAGTTCAATTCTTTATCCACCGTGCCACCTCCCAGACCACTCCATCCCATTTTTTATTCTAAAATTTTACTGATTACATGAGGGGGGGTTAATTTACATGAAACAGAGGAGAGAAAGAAAAGCCAGAGCACCACTCCATATATACAGTGCCTGGAGCAGTGAAACTCCAGTAACAACAACAAAAAGAAGAGGAAACACACCCTAGTACTGCTTTACTATCCACTGTGTTTCCATGAAGTGTCCATGGTGTTGTCCATGGTTCTGCTGTGTAGGGGCTCAGACTCAGGCACCTGTGAATGGCAATGTGGGTGCTCTTACCAGCAAGCTTTCTCCTTGCCCCTAACAGTTTATTTTGGACAGAAGAGAAATTGTGTTTCATTTTTTTGCGAAAGAAAAACAGGCACAGGTGACAAGTCTTGGGGGAGAAACCACAGCACCAAAGTTTCTTTCAATGTGATGGGGGCCATACTCAGTCCTGGGTCACCACACATGACAAAGCAGCACATTATTCCAAATGAGTTATTCTGCCAGCTCAAAATTCTTCTTTTCAATGACTATGTGGCTCAGGAAAGATAGGAAGATCTCTCACCTAATTAGCTTAAAAGGACCAGCTACAATATAATCAGATAAATCAAACCCAGACAAATACTCATGATACAGAGCCTTCAAGAGCATGAAGCCAAGGGTTACATGATCTGGGTTCAAAATTTAGCTCTAGGGTCCGGGTGGTGGTGCACCTGGCTGAGTGCACATGTTACAATGTGTCAGGACCCCTGTTCGAGCCCTTGGTCCCCACCTGCAAGGGGAAAGTTTTGCAAGTGGTGAAGCAGTGCTGCAGGTGTCTCTCTGTCTCTCTCTCCCTATCTCCCCCACCCACTCAATTTCTGGCTGTCTATATCCAATAAAGATTTTTTAAATTAAAAACAAATTAGTTCTGCTTCTACTAGCTAGTTTCTGCACCTCAGTTACCTAATCTTTAAAGTAACTATTGGTTTGTCAGAAAAGTCATAATGCATTTTTGCATGGAAAAACAGAAAAAAAAAAAACGCATCATGACTTTTCTGACAATCAGTACACTAGGCTAATTCATCTGATAATGAGAATCTCTCATATTTATGGCACTTCTTCCAGTTCTGTGATTCTTTGTCACTTTGTACTTTTCTCAACTATCTTAAAAGCAAAGGCATTCCAGACAGTGCTAATTTTGAGACCCATCTTCCTCAGGTAGAGTATGTTGTCCAACCTCCCTTCAGAAAATGGAACATTCCCTACCAGTATTGATCCACATTGAGGGCAAGGTCCTTAACTCTTTTTCAGCCACCAGGTTCCAGATGCTACCATGTTGTCAACCTAACTTCCTTGGGCAGAGGATCCCACCATGTGTCTAGGAGCCCTGCCTCCCCAGATCCCTGCCCTACTAGGGAAAGAGAGAGACAGGCTGGGAGTATAGATTGACCTGCCAATGCCCATGTTCGGTGGGGAAGCAATTGCAGAAGCCAGACCTTCCACCTTCTGTATCCCACAATGATCCTGAGTCCATACTCCCAGAGGGATAAAGAATAGGAAAGCTATCAAGGGAGGGGATTGGATAGGGAGCTCTAGGGGTGAGCACTGTGTGGAAACGTACCCCTATTATCCTACAGTGTTGTCAATACTTCCATTTTGTAAATTAAAAAATTTTAAAAAGCAAAGGCATTCTAAACAGTCTATAGAAAAAGTTACACAACTAATGTAAATATATTTCTTTTTTATGCCTAAACAGTTCTGCAAGCAAACAGGACAAAAATAATAAAAACACGTTTCATTTTATCTTACTTGAGTAGGTTAAATAACATGAGAGAAATAAAACATAAAGATAGATATTTAATCAAGTATATGTAATCTGAAGATATAAGGAATAACCTGAGCTACTCTAAATTGGATGAGTCTCACTATAGCAAAAAGAAGACCTGTCTTGTGAAAAACATACCTCAAGCATAATGCACACCAATGTGTTTTCAACCCATCACTCAGAATAGATTTGGATGGAAAAGATGCTACGTAAATGTTATTAATCAAGGGAATTTTCATTTAATAAAAAAAGTTACATAACTGTACATGGAAAAGCATAATTTTAAAAAAACTGGTACTAGAATACTTAAGAAATTTTTCACTGAGACTCTTTTTCTGATACATGTTACAAGTAGATAATAGTTACCTGAACACTTAAATAAACGCCTTAACAAATATTACTCTTTTCTTACCTTTTGCATAGATAAAAAGCACCCAACAAAAATGGAAAACTTCAGACACGGTACAAGGTTGCCGCCTTTGAGGGAAGAAAAAATTATTAGAAAACAGATTAGTGAGAAAAAGATATCAAAATAATTGTAAATTAGGTGAGAAATGAAACTCACAAAAGGAGTGAAAGCAAATTTATCTTCAGGTAAGAAATGGGTAAAAAGTACTGCTTCAACCAAATGTGACAGAAAATTCTGAATAACTATAAAAGTGTTTAAAGGTGAAGATAGATAAGACAGTGGGGCGAGAGAAGACAGTTCTACTGGTTAGGGTGCCTGCATTGGTATGTGTGACCCAGGTTCAAATCCAGGCACCACAATGGAGATGCTATGCAAAGAACTAATTTTAGTGTTAGTCTCTGCCTTTCACTATCTCTAAATGAAATAAATGACCCAGAGCAGTGATATAGCACGAACATAAAGCCCCCAATTTCACCCCCTGCTCTCCCCCCACAAAAAAAGGTACTAGTTGTATGGGACCTGGGAGATAGCTCAGCAGGGCACTCACTATACACCTCTCCATAAACAGCATTATTAATCTTGCATTTGTGGAAATATAAATCTGACACCCAACAAATAAGAGCAGCAAGTAGAACTCCATCAGTGTAAGAGCAGTACTTTGCTCTCCTCTCAGTCTCATTACAAAAACAGATTTAAAAAAAATAGGTTTGGGAGGCAGGTTAGTGGCAATGCACATGTATGACACAGTGTGATATCTAGGATTCAATCTTCAGCTCAACATTAAAAAAAAAAGAGCACATTGTATTGTCAAGTTATCTGCTAAAGGGAGTATCCTCTAGACTCTTAAAGAATGTCCTTCCTACCAAATCTCCGCCACTGTTTACATAGGTCACCTGCTGTTTCTACACTCCAATAACCTTATTCTAACAACGTCTCTGAAGAGAACACTGTTATTAATTCAGTACATTAGCTCTCCAGTCTCTTCATCTGCCAAAATATTTTTTAATTTTTTTTTATTATCTTTCTTTATTGGATAGAGACAGCCAGAAATTGAGAGGGAAGGGGGGAATAGGGAGAGTGACAGAGAGATACCTGCAACACTGCTTCACCACTTGCAAAGCTTTCACCCTGCAGGTGGGGACTGGGGGCTCGAACCTGGGTAACATGTGCACTCAACCAGGTGCACCACCACCTGGCCCCATCTGCCAAAATATTGTTCTACTTGGGAATAATATTGTATTTAATTCAATGGTTCAGGGCAAAGATGTCAGTGTTCTAATTGAAAATGTAGTCGCTCCCCCCCAGAGGGTGGGGACACAGAACTCTGGTGGTGGGTGTGGTGTGGAACTATACACTGTAATTTTACAGTCTTACAAATCATTATTAATCACAAATTTTTTTATAAAAATGTAGCCTTCCAGGGACTGTCAGTGGTACATCCAGTGAAGTGCACACATTACTTACCATGCACAAGGACTCAGGTCATGTCCCCAGGCCCCACCTACAGGAAAGAAGCTTCACAAGACGTGAAGCAGTGCTGTAGGTGTGTCTCTCTCACTCTACCTCCCCCATTCCCTCTCAATTACTATCTCTATAAAGTGGGGAGGGAGGGAGGGAAAGAGAGAGAGAAGGAGAAAAATGTAGCTTCTTCACCAGAAGTACATAAGATAAACTATCTAGTTTTCTGTTTGCTTCCTTGCTTGTCATTTAGACTACTTTTTAATTATTTTTTATTATGGAAACATTTTACAAGTCTGTTGTTGTCTTGGGAGTACTCCTTTAACTACTAATCTCTCTACTTTATCTCTCCATAAACTACTAATTTCAGTGCATGCTAGCATAAAAGTGAAACTTTTCTCACTCAAGTCATTCTAAACACTGATTCTATAGCTTGAAAATTCTAGAACAAATTTAAGGTTTCCTCATTTTGTTGGTTCTGTATTTTCATTCTTTATCTCTATTTACAGGCAGCTCCAAAATTATCTACCAAATTTTACCCATATTCAAGACCAATTTCTTTTTTTAATATTTTATTTATTTATTTATTTGGATAGAGACAGAGTGAAATTGAGAGGAGGGGGAACCCAGTTTCTGTACTTTTATTAAGTTCTAAAAATCAAAATATATAGTATAATTTCAGGGGGATTATCAGTATAATACAAAAACCAAATAAAAATAGCCACAACATATTGTTAATACAGAGAAAACAATAAAAATAGTAAATCATCTACTATAGTAAATAAAAAAGTTGGGCTGTAATGCAGCAGGTTAAGCACAGATGGTACAAAGCACAAGGACCAGCGTAAGGATCCCGGTTCGAGCCCCGGCTCCCCACCTGCAGGGGAGTCGCATCACAAGCACTGAAGCAGGTCTACAGGTGTCTTTCTCTCCCTCTTTCTGTCTTCCCCCTCCTCTCTCCATTTCTCTCTCTCTTATCTAACAACAACGACAATAATAATAACTACAACAATAAAACAAGGGTAACAAAAGGGAATAAATAAATTAAATAAATAATAAAAATAAATAAATAATAACAAAAAAGTCAAGTTTTGTACTCAAAGCATCTAGTTGGTAAAATCCTTTAAGGTCTGACTTTTGCCTTTTTGGTTACATAAGTGAAAAGAGAAAGTTTATATATATAAACAAAGACCCCAAACATTTAATAATATGGAGTCAAACTCATTTTTAAAAAATATTCTGCCCCCAGCTCCCCAACTGCCGGAGAGTTGCTTCACATGGTGCAAAGTACAAGCACGGGCGTAAAGACCCGGTTCGAAGCCCCGGCTCCCCACTTGCAGGGGAGTCGCTTTACAAGCGGTGAAGCAGGTCTGCAGGTGTCTATCTTTCTCTCCCCCTCTCTGTCCTCCCATCCTCTCTCCATTTCTCTCTGCCCTATCTAACAACGACAACAACAATAGTAACTACAACAATAAAAAGAAACAAGGGCAACAAAAGGGAATAAATAAATAAATATTTTTTAAAAAGATTCTGGGGGCCAGACGGTAGCACACTGGGTTAAGCACACATTGTACAAAATGCAAGGACTGGTGCAAGGATCCCAGTTCAAGCCCCCGGCTCCCCACCTGTAGGCATGTCGCTTCACAAGTGCCAATGCAGGCCTGCAGGTGTCTGTATTTCTCTCCTCTTCACTATCTTCCCCTCTCCTCTCAACTTCTCTCTGTTGTATCAAAAAATAAATAAATAAATAAATAATATTCTGGAGGGGTGGGGAGACAGCATAATTGTTCTGTAATAGATGAGGACTGAGCAGTTTCTGGGAACCTCTCTCTTTATCTCATTATAAAATAAATTAATTAATTAATTAAATATAAATATTTTTATTACTGGATAGAGACAGAGAGAAATTGAAAGGGGAGGGGTAATAGAGAGGGAAAGAGACAGAGAGACACCTGCAGCCCTGCTTCACCACTTATGAAGCTTTCCCCCTGCAGGTTGAGGACGGGGGCTTGAATCTGGGTTTTTACTCACTGTAATGTGTGCGCTTAACCAGGTAGGTGTGCCACCATCTGGCCCTCTGAAGTCAAACTCTCTATAGCTAATATATCATGAAAAGTAGTAAGTATTAAAAGAAAAACATTGAGAAAAAAAAGATTCTATGAAATCACACTTCTCTTCTCATGCTAGCAAAATAAATTGGAGAACACAAACTGAGGGGTCAAAATTATAGCACAAATATATAGCCCTCACTAACAAGTATAAACACATACCGCTGTTTTCTTCCTCTTTGTTGACGAGGTTGTTCTTCTTGGGAATATTTAAA
Source organism: Erinaceus europaeus (assembly GCF_950295315.1). Classification (NCBI taxonomy): domain Eukaryota; kingdom Metazoa; phylum Chordata; class Mammalia; order Eulipotyphla; family Erinaceidae; genus Erinaceus; species Erinaceus europaeus. Next base: position 156,264,747 of record NC_080163.1, read on the forward strand.
AATGTCCTGGAAAATTGGCTCATATTTCTTAAAAATTACAGCAGAAACTGTGAAGTTTCTTTCTAGTCTTTCAGTACGTTCTCTGAAATGTGGGGGTAGGTCTGCCATGTCTTCCCACTTCTTCATCTTGTTAAAAAATTCAATCAAGCTAGTATTTAAAATAAAAGTGAGATATTTTAATAATCAACACAAAGGTAGGGCATACAAGTAAAAATAGTTGAAAGAACATCAAAATTATGACAACAAAGTATACTACCTTTAAACAGTAATACACAATCACAGCTCATGCCTCTGAGTAGCTTGATTGAGTTAATTTCTTGAATTTTTCTTTTTTAATTTTCTTTTTATTAATTTTTATTTATTAGATAAGGACAGCCAGAAATCAAGAGGGAAGGGGGTGACAGAGAGAGAGAGAGACAAAGAGACACCTGCAGCACTGCTTCACCACTCGTAAAGCTTTCCTCCTGCAGGTGGGAACCGGGGGCTCGAACCCGTGTCCTTGCACATTGCAATACATGAGCTCAACCAGGTGCACCACCACCTGGCCCCTTTCTCGAACTTTTCTAATCTTCCGAGATTACCTTGAAGACTTTTTTTTTCTTCCAGGGTTTATTGCTGGGGCTCCATGCCAGCACTATGAATCCACCACTTCTGGCAGCCATTTTTTCATTTTTATTGGATAGGACAGGGAGAAATTGAGAGGGGAGGGGGAGATAGACAGGAGGAGAGAAGGATAGACACCTGCAGACCTGTTTCACCAGTTGTGAAGTGACCCCCCCCCCCCGCAGATGGGGAGCTGGGGGCTCGAAATGGGATCCTTGTACTTCATACTGTGTGTGCTTAACCTAGTGTGCCACTGCCCGCCACCCTCACCCCCCCTTGAAGACTTTTTAAAAATTAAATACATGGTGCTGGAGAGAGAGCACAGCAGCTGTGTATCACTGTTATATGACTGAGACCCCTGAAGTCCCAGGTTCAATCCCCTGTGCCACCCATAAACTATAGCCAAGCAGTGCTCTGATCTCTAAGCAATTTAAATAAAAATAAATATTGGGCAGGGGAGATAGTATAATAGTTATGCAAAGAGACTTTTTTCATGCCTGAGGTTTCAAAGTCCCAGGTTCAATCCCCCTGCACCTTCATAAGCCAGAGCTCAGCAGTGCTTTGGTAAAAAATAAGTAAATAAATAAAAATCTTTTTCTTAAGATTATGAAATACAGAAGTAATAGATGTAACCAAACTATTGTCAACTTCTACTTTTAACAAATAATATATCAAGTAAATTTTGTCTTGGAACAGTCAAATTTCCATATGTACTCCTCCCCAGCCCCACTGCTCATTCTTCCTCAAAGATAACCACCATAGTCTGAAGCTATGCCACTTATGTTTTTACACTTACACAGGTATTCATTAAGTGTACATATCTTTTATATGTGTGTTTTTTAAGTTATTTGTATATATCATACGGTAAGTGGCTTGCTTTTCAGTTATGTTTCTTTTAAGTCTTTTTTTAAATCTTTATTTGTTATTAGATAGAGACAGAGAGAAATTGAGAGGGGATGGGGAGATAGAGAGGAAGAGAGACAGAGAGGCACCTGCAGGCCTGTTTCACCACTCATGAAGCTTTCCCCCTGCAGGTGGAGACCAGGGGCTTGAACCTAGGTCCTTGTGCACTCTAACGTGTGTGCTTAGCCAGATGCACCACCTTCTGGCCCCCTCAGTTATCTTTCCTAAAATCATGACTGCAGATGCACATGAACCTAATTCATTTTAACTACTAAAAATATTTGCTCAGATGAACTACCATGACATATTTGCATTCTCTCCTCAACCAAGAGAAACAAATTTCTAATTTTTCATTTTAACAACAAAGCCATAATGAACACGTATGTGTATGTAATTTTAAGTACTACCTTAAATAAAATTGCTAAGCCGGAGAATATGCATCTTCATAGCTCGTGAAATAGCTCACGTGGGTAGTGTGCTGCTTTGCCATGTGCACCACACAGGTTTGAGCCCTGTCCCTACCGCGCTGAAGCAAGTTCTGATGTTTAATATCTTTCAGTCTCTCTTTGCCTCTCTCAAAATAACGAATAATAAAAAGAATATGCATCTTCAACACTGTTAGATTCTGCCAAGATTCCCACCAAAGTGGTTGTGCCATATTATATGGTCACCACTATATAAAACCAATACAGAAAGGGGCCAGGCAGTGGCATGGCAGATAAGTGCAAAAATTACCATACAAAAGGATTTGAGTTTGAACCCCCACTCCCCACCTACGGGGGGCTGCTTCATGAAAGGTGAAGCAGATCTGCTGATGTTTACCTTTCCTGCCTATCTCCCCCCCCCCCCAACTACTCTCTGTCCTACCCAATAAAATAGAAAGAGGATGGGGGAAAGGAAAAAATAGCCACCAGGAGAGATGGCTTCTTTTTTTTTTTTCATATTTATTTAGTTTATTTTTAAAAATATTTATTCTCTTTTGTTGCTCTTGTTTTATTATTGTAGTTATTATTGATGTCGTCATTGGATAGGACAGAGAAATGGAGAGGGGAAGGGAAGACAGAGGGGGAGAGAAAGATAGACACCTGCAGACCTGCTTCACTGCTTGTGAAGTGACTCCCCTGCAGGTGGGGAGCTGGGGCTCAAACAGGGATCCTTACATGGGTCCTTGCACTTTGTGCCACCTGCACTTAACCCGCTGCACTACTGCCCGACTCCCGAGAGGTGGCTTCTTAAGTGTTGGCACTGAGCCTCAACAATAATCTTGGTGGCAATTTAGCAATTTAAATAAGTAAATAAAATGCCAATAGAGTTCCTATTTGCCTACATGATGATCAAACTTGGTACCATCAAATTTCACCAGTCTTATGAATATAAAACGTTTTATTTTTTTTTATTTGAAATTGTCTGATTACTAGTGAAACTGAATATCTTTGTGAACCGAGTCCTGGTTCTTATGAAATCATATGATTTATTCATTTTTGGTAGTTGTGTGTCAGTAATTCAGTCATTCATTACAGTTTGTTTGTTTTTGTGTAATTCCAACTGCTGGTTTTTTGGCAGTTACATGCATTATAAATACCTTTTCTCCTGAGTGTAGAGAGATAGCTCATCAGGTAAGGGTACTGCCTTGCCATGAGCAATGGCCCTGGGGTAAGCCCCGATACCACATGGGAAATCAGGGGAGGCTTAGAGGTGCTGTGGTCTCTCCCCCTCTGTATCTTTATCTGAAAGTCAGCCCTGGAGCAGTGAAATTCCAAGTGTACAATGTCTCAGCAACACACAGACACACGCATACACATATTTTCTCTTAAACTATTCTTTCTTTACAAGCATTTACTCCATTATGACAGAAAAGTAAATAATCTGACCCCCACATGTAAAATAAATTGAAGATAAAAAGTGTTTGTTTGTTTTTGCCTCTAGGGTTATTGCTGGGGCTGGGTGACTGCACTGGAGACCATCTTTTTTTAATTGTTGTGGTTGTTGCTGCTGCTGTTGTTAGATAGGACAGAGTGAAACTGAGACAGGAGGGGAAGACAGAAAGGGAGAAAGAGACACCTGCAGACCTGATTCACTGCTTTTGAAGCGACCACCCTGCAGATGGTGAACTGGGGGATTTGAACTGGGATGCTACTTTGCACTATGTGCACTTAACCTGGTGGGCTACTGTCTGGCTCCCCATTTGTTTTTAAAAAAAAACAAAACACAGGAGTCGGGCGATAGCACAGCAGGTTGAGCGCAGGTGGCGCAAAGCGCAAGGACTGGCATAAGAATCCTGGTTCGAGCCCCCCACCCACCCACTCATTGATAAATGACCTACAGTTAATCTCAACTCACTAGACAAACCCACCCTATTAAAATATCCATGGCCTCGGCATAAGGATCCTGGTTCGAGCCCCCGGCTCCCCACCTGCAGGGGAGTCGCTTCACAGGTGGTGAAACAGATCTGCAGGTGTCTATCTTTCTCTCCCCCTCTCTGTCTTCCCCTCCTCCCTCCATTTCTCTCTGTCCTATCTAACAATGACATCAGTTAAGAACAACAATAATAATTACAATAACAATGAAAAACAAGGGCAACAAAAGGGATAATAAATAAATATTAAAAAAAAAAAAAAACAGACCACAACACTAAAGCTTCCTTCAATGCAGTAGGGGAAGCAGACTTGTACCTGGATCATGTACATGGTAAAGCAGCACACTTCTACGTGAGGTATTTTGCCAGTCCCAAAACTGGGATTTTGAAGCAGAATCCTGAAGTAATGGACTGACTGAATTACCTGCGTTAATATTTTATATAATTTTAGTTTGCTATGCTGTGTCCACAGTTTGAACTTCTTTTTTAAAGTTTCTTGTCTGACACTTTCTTTTTCACTTCTTCATGCTGAATATAATTATGCACCTTATTTAAGTCTACTACTGCCATTTTCAGAACTTGCAGGTTACAAATGAGATGTTCAATTTTTCATGCTGATGCCTTTTTTTTTTCTCTTAGGACTAAATATAACTCAGGATGGAGTTTCAAAATTAACAAATAGAATTGACTATAGTTAAAAACTAAATTTCCCTTTTTTTGCTGATTCTTTGGGCCTGCATTATCCCAACTCTTCTGGAAGAATTCTTTTACTTCATCTCCTTCTTCTTCCTCTTCTTTTAATAGAGGGTAAGATGCAAAGAGAAGCGAAGATAACATAGTACTCACAAAGCTTCTATTTACAGGGTGCTCCCAAGTGGTGGTGGTTGGGAGTATGTGGGGTTTCCAAGACCGATCTTCACACACAGTAATGGTAAAGTATAAACTCTACTGAATGAGCTAGCTCTAGTTCTCCAAACCTCTCTCCCCACCCCTGGCCCTGCCATTAGATTTTGTATTGCTTAACAAATTAAAAAAAAAAAAAAGTGGTAGGGGGTGGGAATGACCATGGGAGCAGTGGATTTGCCATGCAGGCACCAAGCCCCACCCTTGATAGCAATAAATAAATAAATATCCTTCACCACAAAGTAAAATATAATAGATATTAATTTAGATGTGACAAAGGAAAAGCATGGCCTAAATTCTAAATTCAGCATTCAATAGAGGCAAATGGTCAAGAACTGAATTAATGTCATAATATATAAACATTTACATTAGTGAAACAACTTTTCAAAAGCTTAACAGTTACCTCTGCTCTGAACAGCGCAGGATTCTAGTTAAAGATACATAATTTCCTTCAACTGTCCCTTTGCTTACAGTTGGAACAGATCTTCTGCAAGCCACATATAAGGCACATGCTAACCAATGAAGATCATTTCCCTGTAAAGGAAAAGAAAATTGGTTTTAGCTAATAAGATATATGTGTGTGTGTGTGTGTGTGTGTGTGTGTGTGTGTGTATATATATATATTCTTGACCAGCTTTGCATGTTTGGGACCCTGGATTCAATTCCCAGTACCATATAAAAGACAAGTGAGAGAAGAATAAACAAAACATAGATGAAGTGGTAATCTTGCTCTTCTCTCTCTCATTACATACAGACACTAAAAACAGAAGTGAAAGGAGTTAGGCAGTAATAATAATAACTACAACAATAAAAAACAAGGGCAACAAAAGGTAATAAATATTTTTTAAAAATTAAAAAAAAAAAAGAGAGAACATGGAATGGGTGGAGCCATCATTGAAAATACAGTTTCCAAAATACACTTTCAATTTCACCATAAGAAGTTTTTTTCGGGAGTCAGGCGGTAGCATAGCTGTTAAGCACATGTGGCGCCAAGCACAAGGACCGACATAAGGATCCCGGTTCGAGGCCCTGGCTCCCCACATGCAGGGAGTTACTTCACAAGCGGTGAAGCAGGTCTGCAGGTGTCTATCTTTCCCTCCGCCTCTCCATTTCTCTCTGTCCTACCCAACAACAACAACATCAATAATAAAACAAGGGCAACAAAAGGAAATAAATTTTTTTTTAAAGTTTTTTTCACAATTGTATGGAATTGTATTCCTCTTATCTCACCATCCTGTCGATCATTATTAAATCAATAACAATAATAATAATAATATGAAAGTGGTGTGTAAGTTAACTTCCAAGATCATAAAAGGCAATAATCATATATTTTCTTCCTGGCTCACTCTCCATTCCAGGATATATGCCTCTGGGTCTCAAGATAGGATTTAAATACCTTGGACAAATTAGCTACAGAAGATCAATTTTCTTTTTTCTCTTTTACAATTTTTTATTATATTTATTAATTTATTGGATAGAGACAGCCAAAAATTCAGAGTGAAGGGGGTCACAGAGAGGGAGAGAGACAGAAAGACTCCTACAGCACTGATTCACTACTTGCAAAGCTTTCCCCCTGCAGGTGCATTATAACACACACTCAACTAGGTTCCCAACCACCTGCCCCCCAACCCCAGAAGATCAATTTTCTTACATACTAATTATGAGAATTAAGTGAGTGACATTTTAAAATCATAAAAAACTCAAGGAGGGGGCCAGGCCATAGCACAGTGGGTTAAGTGCACATGGCGCAAAGTGCAAGGACCAGCATAAGGATCCCAGTTCCAGCCCTTGGCTCCCCACCTGCAGGGGGGGTCGCTTCACAGGCGGTGAAGCAGGTCTGCAGGTGTCTCTCTTTCTCTCCCCCCCCCCGGCTTCCCCTCCTCTCTCCATTTCTCTCTGTCCTATCCAACAACAATGACAGCAACAATGATAATAATAACGACGACAAACAACGGCAACAATGGGGGGAAAATATAGCTTCCAGGATCAGTGGATTTGTAGTGCAGGCACCGAGCCCCAGCAATAACCCTGGAGGAAAGAAAGAAAGAAAGAAAGAAAGAAAGAAAGAAAGAAAGAAAGAAAGAAAGAAAGAAGAAAGAAAGGAGAAAGAAAGGAGAAAAAAAGAGAGAAAGAAAGAAAACTCAAGGAATTAAAAGCTAAAAGTCAATAACCAGTATTCTGTATCATCATTCATGCTTTCTGTTAGATTGTATACTTCCATGAGACTAGCATCCCACATAACCTTACAGCATGGGGGCCCAGAAGCTCCATAAAGCTAGGGACTTTTGTGTTTTGTTCATTGCTCAGTTCCCAGCACTTTAAAAAACAGTATCTTGCAAGGAATAGATGATTACCAAGTATTTGATAAATGTTCCTTAGTTGCACAAACTATGTTAAGAATCTGAGATCAAAATCTTAAAAATGTTGAGTAATCGGGAGTTGGGTTGTAGCACGGTGGGTTAAGCGCACGTGGTGTGAAGCACAAGGACCAAGCCCCCAGCTTCCCACCTGCAGGGGAGTCCCTTCATAGGCGGTGAAGCAGGTTTGCAGGTGTCTTTCTCTCCCCCACTGTCTTCCTCTCCTCTATCAATTTCTCTCTGTCCTATCTAACAATGATGACATCAATAACGATAACAATAATAACTACAACAATAATAAAAAACAAGGGCAAAAAAAGGGAAAATAATATAAATTTTTTTAAAATGTTGAGTTATCAAACATGTCTTTAAAATAATTTACTGGCCATCTGTTATTTGTCACCTGCTTACAAGGAACTTCATCACTCTTTTTTTTTTTAAATATTTATTCCCTTTTGTTGACCTTGGTTTTTTATTGTTGTAGTTATTATTATTGTTGATGCTGTCATTATTGGATAGGACAGAGAGAAAATGGAGAGGAAGGGAAGACAGAGAAGGTGGAGAAAAAGATAGACACCTGCAGACATTCACCGCCTGTGAAGCGACTCCCCTGCAGGTCCTTGTGCTTTGCACCACCTGCGCTTAACCTGCTGTGCTACCTCCCAACTCCCAGAACTTCATCACTCTTAACCTCTATAAGTTGAAATCCTTCAACTATATGGTGATAATGCTAGTTCTAATTTACCAAATTCAGAGATCAAAACTAAGAGTTTATTTTGAGGCACTTATGGACCTCACCAAGAGTTCCCATTTCCTGACAATTTAAGATTTTATATATATATATATATACACAGCCTATTCAGCCACCTCACCTACAATGGGAGAAATTATCAGGGGGCCCAGTGGTAGCACACTGGGCTATGCACAAAGAGTGAGATTAGCAGGCAGGTGGTGGTGTCACCTGGTTCAAGCTCCTGTTCCTACCTACAGGGGAGAAGTTTCACAAGGAGTAGAACAATTCTGCAGGTATCTTTCCTTCTCTGTCTCTCTCATTCTTCATTTTTTCATTCTCACACCTTTGTCAAAAAAAGAAAAAAAAATGTACAAAGACCTAGGTTCAAGTTCCCAAACCCCAGTTGAAGGGAAGAAGCTTCACGAGAGGTGAAGCAGGGATGCAGGTGTGTTTCTCTCCCTCTCTATGTCCCCCCATCCTCTCAATTTCTCTCTGTCCTATCAAATTTTTAAAAGTAAATATTTATTTATTTATTTATTTTATTTTTGTTGCTACCAGGGTTATTACTGGGGCTAGGTGCTGTCACTACAAAGCCACTGCTCTGATGGCCTAATTTAACTAGGTAGGCTAAAGAAATTGAGAGGGTGGGGAGAGGCTGGATGGTGGCACACCCGGTTAAGCACACATTACAATGTGCAAGGACCTGGGTTTGAGCCACTGGTCCCCACCTGCTGGAGGAAAACTTGTCGAGTGGTGAAGCAGTACTGCAGGTGTTTCTCTGTTTCTCCCATCTCCCCATTCCCTCTCAATTTTTGGCTGTCTCTATCCAATAAATAAGGATTTAAAAAAAATTGGGGGGGGGAGTGAGGCAGTAACACAGTGGGTTAAGTGCATGTGGCGCAAAGCGCAAGGACCAGAGTAAGGATCCGGGTTTGAGCCCCAGCTCCCCACCTACAGGGGAGTCACTTAACAAGCTGTGAAAACAGGTCTGCAGGTATCTATCTTTTTCTCCCTCTCTGTCTTCCCCTCCTCTCTCCATTGCTCTCTGTCCTATCCAACAACAATGACATCAATAACAATAATAAAAACAAGGGCAACAAAAAGGAAATAAATATTTTTTTTTAATTTTAAAGAGAGGATGGGGAGATAGAGAGAAGAAGAGAGAGACACCTGCAAATTACTTAACTGATCATGAAATGGAGCCCCTACAGGTGGGAAGTGAGGACTCAAACCTAAGTCCTTGTGCTTATGTGAGCGTAACTGGGTGCACCACTGCCTGGCCCCCAAACATATTTTTTTAAGAAGAAGAAAATAAGGGAAATTGCTGCTGGGAACTGTGGACTGTGCAAGCCCCAGTGATAACTCTACTGGCAAAATAAGTAAAAAAATTTAAAAGATAGGGAGACGGGTGGTAGTGCAGTGGGTTAAGTGCAGGTGGCGCCAAGCACAAGGACCGGAGTAAGGATCCCGGTTCGAGCCCCCCAGTTCCCCACCTGCAGGGGAGTCGCTTCACAGGTGGTGAAGCAGGTCTGCAGGTGTCTATCCTTCTCTCCCCCCCTGTCTTCCCTTCCTCTCTCCATTTCTCTCTGTCCTATCCAGCAACGATGACATCAATAACAACAATAACTACAACAATAAAAAAAAATTTTAAAGATAAAATTTAAAAATAATGAAAAGGTGGGGAGACGGCATAACAGTTATGCAAAAAGATGTTCATGCTAAGGTTTTAAGGTCCCAGATTCAATCCACTGCATCATCAGAAGTCACAGCTGAGCAGTATAATAATAATTTAAAATAATAATAATAATTGAAAGAGCTTTGTAAACTGTAAAGCACAGGAGTCCTTTATAAGCCAGAAACTACACATTATGTCATTTGATTTTAAAAACACGTCTGCAGGTGGGGACACAGAACTTCACTGGTAGGTGTGCTACTGATACCCTATAATCTTATAACCTTGTAAACCACTATTAATCACAAGTAAACAATGGCTTGATGGGCCAGGTGGTGCACCTGGTTGGTGGTACATGTTGTAATGCTCAAGGACCCAGGTTCCAGCCCCTGGTCCCCACCTGCAGGGGGAAAGCTTTACAAGTGGTGAAGCAGTGTGGCAGGTGTCTCTTTGTCTCTCTCCCTCGCTATCACCCTCTCCCCTCTTGATTTCTGGCTGTCTCTCTCCATTAAGTAAATAAAAAAGATAATAAAAATATTAAAGAATAAATAAAATTAAAAATAAACAATGGCTTAAAACAAAAATTTTTTTAAATAGGCCTGCAAAGCAGGTATAAATATTTTCAGTTTATGTTTCACAAAATTGAATTCTGTGCTGCTCAAGTAACAGTTCAGGCACACCTCAATCTGACAGGTTCAAAGGCCAGTCAATTCCTATCTTATTTTAAACCCTTTTTTCTTCTTTTTTATCTTTTGTTTATTATTGGATAGAGACAGAGAAATTGAGAGGGAGAGAGGGAAAGAGACAGAGAGGCACCTGTAGCCCTGCTTTACCACTCAACAAAACTTTGCCCCCTGCAGATGGGTACCAGGGGCTTGAACCCCAGTCCCTGTGCACTGTGATGTAGGAGCCTATCTAGGTGCGCCACCTCCTGGCCCAATCTTTTAAAAATCATTATTCAATGAGAAAGATAACAGAACACCTACCTCCAGCTATTTATGATGCTCTATTTGTCTGGGTTTTTTATATAACTTTATTTATTTATTTATTTTCCATTTTGTTGCCCTTGTTGTTTTATTGTTGTGTTTATTATTGTTGTTGTTATTGATGTCGTTGTTGTTGGATAGGACAGACAGAAATGGAGAGAGGGGAAGTGACTCCCCTGCAGGTGGGGAGCCAGGGGCTTGAACTAGGATCCTTAAGCCAGTCCTTGCGCTGTGTGCCACGTGTGTTTAACCCGCTGCACTACTGCCCGACTCCCTTTGTCTTTGTTTTTATGCAGTGCCAAGGATAACACATCCAAGACATGGGTTCTACCACTGAGCCACATACATCCCTGGCCCATGACTATCTTTTCTTTTTCTAAAGATATTGATACAACTGTGAGAAGAAGGGACTGAATTTCCTTTATACTGATGACTGAAAAAATTTAAAAGAATAAGCTTGTGAGCAACTCACAGGCAGAGTCATCACAGTGTAAATGCCTGGGTCACTACTTCCTATGTTGAGCCTATGTACCCTTGGCTATCCACAAACCATACCACAATGCAATAAAACCCCGTTCTCAACTCTGAAACCAACTTCTCAGACAATATTTTTAGTCCACCTGTATGTTACTTGTCAGATTCAGGAAAAAATTTAAAGTCATGGGCCCCTTGGAACATAACTAAAATAGACTTCTTAGCTTCTTCCTGCCCGCAGACCCCTAATTTCATCTGCTCTATTCCTACCTTTGCATTTCTGTTTATTAAACAATTTATCCTGCTTTATATCTTACCACCTTTCAGCCACCATCCTGACTTTCCTGGGCAGACGACCTCCCCAGAGCCCTGCCCCATTAGGAAAAGATAGAAACGGGCTGGGGGTATGGATCTATCTGCCAACACCCATGTCCAGCAGAGAAGCAATTACAGAAGCCAGACCTCCCACCTTATGCACCCCATAAAGCACTCTGGTCCAGTAAGTAGCGCTAGGACCCTCGCAAGGATCCAGGTTCGGGGGCACGTTTCACAAGTGGTGAAGCAGGTCTACAGGTACCTCTCTTTCTCCCCACCTTCCCCTCCTCTATCAAGTTCTTTGCCCTATCCAATAAAATAGGGGAAATGGCTGCACCAAGCCCCAGCGATAACCCTGGAGGCAAGAAAATAAAAAATAAAATGTTTGGGGGGGCGGGGCAAAAAAAAAAAGTTTGGGTCCATACTCGCAGAGAGAGATAAAGAATAGGAATGCTTCCAATGGAGGGGCTGAGACAGGGAAGTCTGGGGGTGGAAACTATGAAATGACAGCCCTGTTATTTTACATCATGCAAAGCATTGTGAAATCACTAAGAAAAATTAAAAAAAAAAAACAGGAAAACAAAAAAACCCCCACAGGATCTGACATTTAAAGGCCTCCCTCACACAGGCAAAGAACCCATAAACAATCCAGACTTCCGGGTGACTTCCCATTGGCCCAGAAAAGGGCGGTGCCTACAGCGTGGAGCCTCACTGGCTGCAAGGTCAGCTTTCCTCCTCCCCTAGTTGGTAGGAAGAAAGGGACTAGAACACGCCTGGGTGCAGCCTGGGTCACCGTCTCCCGGTGTCCTGCGCCAATATCTGGGAGAGGATGTATTTGTGGGGGGGGGTCGTCAAAAGGTCCCTTAAGGTCGCCGCAGTAACGACTCGCCAGCGACAAGCGTGTGTGTGTGTGGGGGGGGGGCGTGTCTGCCTCCAGGAGGGCGGCCGGGTCTGTGGTTCATTTGCCCCGAGCAAGAATCGTCTTTGTTTACACCTAATACTCACATCGCTCGCCCTCACCGCCACCCCCACCCAGAAAGACCGCGATTATTCAAACGAAGGCGATCCCCGGACAAAGTTGGGGATGGAAAGGGGGAGGGGGGATCCAAAGGGGTCCGGTGGGGCGGGGCGGGAAGGTTGAAAGGGAAGCCAGGAGACTCCGCTTTCAACCTGCAGAAACCGGGAGAACGGCGTAGCCCGCCCGCCCCCTTCCCGACAGCTTTTGACAACCAGCTGCACCTGCTCGCTCGGGCGGCGAGCTCCCCCTTCGGGGTCACTCGGGGTTTTCTAACAAGCATGAGGCCCAGGACTAAAGAGGGGGGGCGGGGAGGGGCCCCGTCCGCTTGTCTGTCTGTCTACCAGTGGGAGTCCCCGCACCCGTCCCAACCCGGATGAGAAAGGGCCCGGTTCCCGCTGGGGCCCACGGCGACTAGGCCCGGGAAGCCCCTCGCGGCCTCCCCCGCGCACCTCCAGCGTGTAGCTCTCGCTCATGGCGCGGTAGCTGTCCCAGGCCTCGGCCCGCGCCGCCTCGTCCATGTTGAGGCGGCTGCACAGCTCGTCGAACCGCTGCTGGATCTGAGGGGCCGGCGACGCAGCCGGCTGAGCCGCGTCCTCCGCCTCCGCGTCGTCCTCCTCCTCATCCGAGGCCGCGGTCGCCGAAGGAGGCGGCGGGGGCGGCGGCGACTGGTCGCCTCCCGACGGCATCTCGTAGCGCTGGGCAACCGGTTTTCAGGTGAGCTGAGGGCCCCGGGTCGCAGCCATTCAAACCCCGAAGCGCCCGACTGTCCGCAGTCCTGACGGCCAGTGCGCCGCCGCCGCCGCCGCAGCAGCAGCCGCTCTCAGCTGGGAGCCTCACGCAGGCACCCTTAGTTCTGAGCGAGGCCTGCTGGGAAATGTAGTCCAGGCCGCAAGCCCGCAGGGGCCAAAACCACGTTTGAAAGAGCCACTTGGCATTGTCTTTCTACGTGAAATAAGGCGGTTTCTTTAAATTTTTAAGTACCTGCCCATCGTGAGAACATTCTGGAGGACCAGAATGTTGAAATAGAAAATATGTTGAAGAGAAAATACTTAAGACACATTAGATAAGATAAGAAATAGGGAATCGGGCTGTAGTGCAGCGGGTTAAGCTGAGGATCCCGGTTCCAGCCCACCAGCAGGGGGGTCACTTCACAAGCAGTGAAGCAGGTTTGCAGGTGTCTATCTTTCGCTCCTCTGTCTTCCCCTCCTCTCTCTATTTCTCTCTGTCCTATCCGTCAACGACGACATCAGTAACAACAACAATAATAACTACAACAACAATAAAAACAAGGACAATCAAAAGGAAATAAATACTTTAAAAAGAAGAAGAAGAAGATAAATAGTGTCCAAATTATCCTCAGAAGTAATAATCATTCACTGGGAGATTTTAGATAAATAACAAGGGCCTGGACTAATTTCCAATTTTAGCATAATTACTAATTTCTATTTCTTTTTATTTTTTAATTTTACAGAAGCTTTCAAATATTTTTTTTTTGTTTTTAGAAGTAATTCAACCCCTTACACATAATAGGGTGAATTTTGTTAATGATGTGTGTGTGTGTGTGTGTATGAATATGTATATCTGCCACCCGGCCCTGGCTTTATTTCTTTACTTTCTCATTTCCATTTATTTTTTATTTTTATATTTATTTATTTTTATCTTTCTTTTATTTATAAAAAGGAAACATTGGCTAAACCATAGGATAAGAGGGGTACAAATTCACACAATTCCCACCACCAGAACTCTGTATCCCATCCCCTCCCCTGATAGCTTTCCTATTCTTTAACCCTCTGGGAGTATGGACCCAAGGTCATTGTAGGATGCAGAAGGTGGAAGGTCTGGCTTCTGTAATTGCTTCCCCACTACATGGGCGTTGACAGGTCAATCCATACTCTCAGCCTGCCTTTCTCTTTCCCTAGTGGGGAAAGGCTCCCGGGAAGCAGAGCTCCAGGACACATTGGTGGGGTTGTCTGTCCAGGGAAGTCTGGTCGACATCCTGCTAACATCTGGAACCAGGTGGTTGACAAGAGAGTTAACATACAAAGCCAAACAAATTGTTGACCAATCATGGACCTAAAGGCTGGAACAGTGCAGATGAAGAGTTGGGGAGGGTCTCTGTTTTGTAGATAGCAAGGAGGCATATTTTAGTTATATTCCAAAGGGCCTGTGGCTATACTAGTGTTGGCTTTTTTTTTTTTTCCTTGAGCCTGAAATCTGATATGTAGGTGGATCCTAATTATTGTCTGGGAAGGTGATGTAATGCTGGTAGAAGGACCAGAAAGCTGGATCAGGGAAGAGAGTAGCTCCCAAATATGGGAAAGGTGTATAAATATTGTTGATTGTAATCGATTTGATGTGATCTAGGGCCCATATTCAGCTTAGGAGCCTATGTGACCTCTGCATCCCTATAGATCTGAGCTCACATTCTGTGGTCATAAGTAGGAACGTTCCAAGCTGTCCCAATACCAGGACCCATCTTCCTCAGGTGTAGCATACAGCATATTGTCCAGCCTCCCTTCAGAGAATGGAACATTCTCTACCGTTGTTGATCCAAGTTGAGGGCAAGGTCTATGGGGGCTCACAACGGGGTCTATTGTGTTGTTCCTGATAGAAATGACTGGTAACAATGGAGAAAGGGATTTATTTGAGGTCTAGGCCCATCATGCCTGTTTGGGAATCTCAAGACTTCCTGATTAGGGCCCCATCTGATGGGGTGGTCTTTATCTTTATTTATTGGATAGAGACAGCTCAAAATCAAGAGGTAAGGGGGAGATGGACACAGAGAGACACCTGCAGTACTGCTTCACCTACTGCTTCACCACTCACAAAGCTTTCCCCCTTCAGGTTGGGGCCAGAGGCTTCAACGGGGGTCCTTATGGTATTGTAACGTGAGTGCTCAACCAGGTGCGCCACCGCCCAGCGCCCCCGTTTTTCTTTCTTTTTTTCTCTCTTCTCCTCTCTTCCACTCTCTCTTCTCTCTTTCTTTCTTAGAGTCAGAGTGAAACTGAGAGGAAAAAAGGGAGGAGAGAAGAAAGGGAGACAGAGACTCCAGCAGTACTGCTGCTTCTTCTGAAGCTTCCCCCTGGAAGTGAGGACAAGCTGTTTGAACCCTGGCCCTTGCACACTGTAACACATACACTTTATGTGGGCACCACTGCCTGGCCCCTGCTTTCTCATTACTTATCCACAGTGGACATGAGTCACTTCATTCCCAATCTTCTTTGATTCATCAGTAGGTATAGTGTAGAACATTTGCAGGCTTGAAGAGCCTTAAGGAATTGCTACTTTCCTATTTTTGTCTCGCTTGGTGGGATATGTAAACTGAGAAAGACTGCAACAAAAGTATGCATTTAAAATCGGTAAGAGGGCGAGAGAAAAATTGCATGTAGAGAAGAAACTAGAGACAGGGAATCTATTAGGAACAATTTTGAGACATTGAAACCTTTCCATGAAACCTTCAGGGAAGTTGGGAAAGCAGAGTTAGACCTGTTTTATGTGCTGACCTTGTGTTGAGTAAGAGATTGAATACAAAAGACTTTTACATATTTTAAAGTGAATGTATGAGAAATTCTAAATTATACAAGGGCCAACAAGATAGCTCACTTGAGAGAGTGCATGTTTTTGCCTTAACAGTGACCCAGTTTCAAGCCCAGTCCTCACCCACTGTGAGAAGCTTTGATACTGTATCTTTTCCTTTCACATTTTGTCCCCGTTTCTCTGTCTCTGTCAGGAAAATCTTGCTGAATTATTCTAGCTCTAGCAACCACATAAATAACAAATTAGTAAAAAGTAAAAATAGGGAGTCGGGCTGTAGCGCAGCGGGTTAAGCACAGGTGGCACAAAGCACAAGGACCGGCATAAGGATCCTGGTTCAAACCCCGGCTCCCCACCTGCAGGGGAGTCGCTTCACATGAGGTGAAGCAGGTCTGCAGGTGTCTATCTTTCTCTCCTCCTCTCTGTCTTCCCCTCCTCTCTCCATTTCTCTCTGTCCTATCCAACAACGACAACAACAATAATAGCTACAACAATAAAACAACAAGGGCAACAAAAGGGAATAAATAAAATAAATATTTAAAAAAAGTAAAAATAAAGAAAATTTCTAGGGGTCTGGGTGGTGGCATACCTGGTTGAGTGCACATGTTCCAATGCATAAGGATTCTGGTTCCAGCCCCCAGTCCCCACCTACAGGGGGAAAGCTTTTCGAGTGTTAAAGCAGTGCTGCAGATGTCTCTCTGCCTCTCTTCCTCTCTATAGCCCCCTTCCCTTTCAATTTCTGTCTCTATCCAATAAATAAAGATAATAATTTTAAAAAATTCTAGTAAAAAAAAATTTCTAGTACATTACTTATATTTGGGCTTGTGGTACATGGTTTAAATATTGATACTACTTATACTAACCAACATGATATTGTTTATCAACATGTTACTAAGAGAACTTGAAATGTTTGTTGAGGTAAAATCCTCTTGACTAATGATTAGTAAAATTTAGTGTAATTTAACTACAGCTGATGGGTTTAAGTCATAAAAATGTACTACTGGGAGTCAAGCGGTAGCACAGCGGGTTAAATGCACGTGGCAAGGAACAGCATAAAGATCCCGGTTCCAGCCCCCAGCTCCCCACCTGCAGGGGAGTCACTTCACAGGTGGTGAAGCAGGTCTGCAGGTGTCTATCTTTCTGTCCCCCTTTCTGTCTTCTCCTCCTCTCTCCATTTCTCTCTGTCCTATCCAACAATGACGACATTAATAACAACAATAATAACCACAACAATAAAAAACTACAAAGACAACAAAAAGGAATGAATAAATAAATATTAAATCTTTTTTTAAAAAATGTACTACCACATAGAAAATGTGTTTTGCTTGTTAACATCAATATTTTCAAAGTTTACTGTGCATATACATTTCAAAAATAGCTAGAATATCTCTAGCCTTACCTGTTCTTCCAGAAGTAGTGTTGAAATCTTCTTAAGGTGACTTCTGATGCTTGATGATAAAGTATACCTGTATTGCACATGTGCTTTGTATCTTTCTCTACCCTGACCCTTTGAACTCAAACACCACACTGTGAGGAAACCCAGTCAGTCTCTAAAGAGTGATAACAGCTGACGGCTTACATTATGAGAAACAGCTGAACTACATTTGAATTATGCAGAGGTGATTGAGGGAATTTAAAAAGGGAATGAATGTGGGAGTCAGGCGGTAGCTCAGCGGGTTAAGTGCATATGGCGCAAAGTGCAAGGACCGGTGTAAGGATCCTGGTTCTAGCCCCAGTTTGAGCCCCCGGCTCCCCACCTGCAGGGGAGTCGCTTCACAAGCGGTGAAGCAGATCTGCAGGCGTCTATCGTTCTCTTCCCCTCCTCTCTCCATTTCTCTCTGTCCTATCCAACAACAACAATAACTACCACAATAATTTTTAAAAAGGGCAACAAAAAGGTAATAAATAAATAAATATTTTAAAAAATTAAAAATAAAAAAGGGAATGAATATGAGGGTGTACCCGGTAAAGTGCACACAGTAATATGCACAAGGACCGTGTTTGAGCTCCTATCCCCGCCTGCAGCAGAGATGCTTCATAAGCGGTGAAGCAGGTCTGCAGGTGTCTATCTTTCTCTCTCCCTATTTCCTATCCCCCTCAAAAAAAATGGGGGTGATGAATAGGGCCATGGAAAAAGCTCCAGTGGTAGTATAGCTGGCTTTTTTTTTTTTTTTTACTGGAGTCACTAGAGCTCCCAGGTACACTCTCCAGT
Source organism: Erinaceus europaeus (assembly GCF_950295315.1). Classification (NCBI taxonomy): domain Eukaryota; kingdom Metazoa; phylum Chordata; class Mammalia; order Eulipotyphla; family Erinaceidae; genus Erinaceus; species Erinaceus europaeus. Next base: position 156,282,813 of record NC_080163.1, read on the forward strand.
ACCATGATAAACCAGAGATAAGCAGTGCTCTGATTAAATAAATAAAAAGAGAATGAATAGCTAGAGAGAGATCTCACCAGATAGGGCATGTGCCTTATCCAGGCTTTGTCTCAGTAATTCTCTTCAGACGTCTCTACGTTTGAATGAAAAAGCATCCTAGTGGCCTGTGAGGTGGTCCCATGAATAAAGGGTTGGATTCTCAAACATGAAGTCATGACTTTGGTCCTGGGCCAGAGTCATTCTCTCTCTCTCTCTCTCTTTCCTGAGAGAATTAATCTTAGAAAAAGAAGCCAACAGGGTTGGGCGGTAGCACAGTGGATTAAGCACACATGGCGTGAAGTGCAAGTAAGGATGCTGATTTGAGCTCCCAGCTCCCCACCTGCAAAGGGATCACTTCATAAGTGGTGAAGCAAGTCTGCAGGTGTCTTTCTCTCCCTCTCTCTGTCTCCCCTTCTATCTGTTTCTCTCTGTCCTATTCAACAACAGCAGTAACAACAAGTGCAACAAAATGGGGAAAATGGCCTGTAGGAGCAGTGGGTTCGTAGAGCAGGCACTAAGCTCCAGCGATAACCCTGGAGGCAATATATATACATATATATATATATATATATATATATATATATATATATATATATACACACACACACACACACACATATATATTCTGTCTTCTCTCACAGGAATGGCCCTCAGGCCTCAAGAAAGAATGCTTTTGATTTATATATAGATTGTATATAATTCTGATTGTATATGTGTTTATGTATATACATCTCAAAGGGTCAGAGGAAGGCATCACAATTGTAACATCTTATAGTGAATAATCTAAGTAGGTTTGGGGGCTATCATTAGTTTTGGCTATGTCACCATTACACAACCTACAACCTCGAGTTCCTTTGTTCCTGCCAGGGATAGGGGAAACTGGGAAAGAAGTAGTCGTATAGTTCACAATATTATAGATGATGGTGTTGACAAGGATGAAATGCTAAGGGACAGTGAATTGCCAAAAATAACCCTAAACTACCAACTTTCTGGGAAATACGCTTGAATCAAAGTCAGAATTCAGCGACAGATTCAGTTGAAAAGGACACACCTCAACTATTGTTTTGAGAATCAGGGACGTGAGGACTTGTGACATGATCTTTATCAGTCATCACAGGTAGCAAGAAGAATAGCAGGATACTCAATCCATAGTTTCCAGAAGTGGGCTAACAAGGGAGGTGGGAAATTAATAAAATAGCTTTACTTGATTGGCAATTGCAGAGATACTACTAAGCAAAATACTGCCAGCCTGTTAAAAGTCTCCAAGAGTCAATCTTTGAACCATGCCTCTTGCAGCAATGTACAGACTATTCCTGATCTTGAGTCACTTCTGGACTTCAGTTTTTCAGTTTAATTATTTAATGTTCTCACCTGGAGTCCAAATTGTTTTGTTTGTCAGCTACCAAATAATGGTACCCTCAAAGAAACTCAGAGACTTTGCTGTGAAACCTTCTGGAGTATTGAATGAAACCAACACCATGGAACCTGCATAGACCCATCTAGGCAGGTAATTTTTTTTTTTCATCACTGGGGCTTCATTACTACTGGTGAACTTTATTTATCAGATAGAAAGAGACAAAAAAAAAAAAAAAAGGTGGGCTGGGCGGTAGGACAGCGGGCTAAGTGCACATGGTGCAAAACACAAGGACCGGCTCAAGGATCCTGGTTTGAGCCCCCAGCTCCCTATCTTCAGGTGGGTCTCTTCACAAGCAGTGAAGCAGGTCTGTAGGTGTTTATCTTTTTCTCCTCCCCTCTGTCTTCCCTTCTTCTCTCAATTTCTCTCTGTCCTACCCAATAACAACAGCTACAATAGCAACCAAAACAAGGACAACAAAATGGGAAAAATAGCCTCCAGGAGCAGTAGATTCATAGGGAAGAAACCAAGCCCCAGAGATAACCCTGGAGGCAAAAAAAAAAAAAAAAAGGGAGGGGGAGAGAGAGAAAGAGAGAGAAATAGAATGATACCATAGCACTGAAGTTTCCTTCAGTAATGTGGGGGCTGGGTTCAAACCTGGGTTGTACATATGACAAAGTAAGCACTTTATCCAAGTGAGCTATCTTGCTGTCCCCAGATCCTATCTGTAAGCTAACAGGAAGCTATTAGCTTACCTGAGTGGGGCTTGATGACTGTAAGGAAACTTTGGGACTACTGACATTTTTTACCTGTTAATTCCTTCTTATGGAGGCTAACAGTAAGGGATGCCCTATGTATTGTAAAAGGCCAAGTAGCATCACTAGTATCTACTCCTCAGGTGCCTGGTAAACATTCCCCTCTTCAGTAGTGACACCCAAATTGTCTTAGATACCTCTAAATCTCTCTCTTCTTTTTCTTTTTCTTTTCTTTTCTTTTTTTTTTTTTTTGCCTCCAGGGTTATCACTGGGGCTCGGTGCCTGCACTATGAACCCACTGCTCTTGGAGGCTATTTTTTCCCCTTTGTTGGCCTTGTGATTTATCATTGTTGTTGTTATTATTATTGTTGTTGTTATTGCAGCTGTTGTTTCTGGATAGGACAGAGGGAAATGGAGAGAGGAAGGGAAGACAGAGAGGGGGAGAGAAAGATAAGACACCTGCAGACCTGCTTCACCGCCTGTGAAGCGACTCCCCTGCAGGTGGGGAGCTGGGGGCTCAAACAGGGATCTTTACTCCAGTCCTTGTGCTTTGCACCATGTGCGCTTAACATGCTGCGCTACCACCCCACCCCCTCCAAATGTCTCTTGGGCAGGAAAATTACCCTAAACTGAGAACCTCCTCGGTAGTGTAAACAGAATGTGCTATTTATTGGGAAGCAACCATGAAACATCTGTTTTATGTATTTTCTCAGAAGAAATTAGTCATACTCCCCAGGGAAGAATTTTATAATCTTCTACTGGAAAATATGAATCTGAATGCCAAAAGTCTGGGAGCCAAGTGGAGGAAAAGTGGCTTGTGGTGATTGCATAAGCTTTTTACTATCACTCATGTACTCCTATAGTTTGCCTATGGTGTCCAAGTCTGTGTCAAGAGTTCCCCAATCCAGAAACGCCTTTGGTAAAAAATAACTAGATCTCAGTAGTAAGAGGGACAATCAGAGGTCACAAATGGAGGAAAAATCAAAACTTTAACTTTCTCCATGAATACAGCTTTCCATTCACACTCCCCCCCACCAGGGTTTTAACCTCTCTAGGCTGACTTTTTCAGACAGTATGAGGCAGAGACAGAGGAGAGTGAAAGCACAGTACTGAAGCATCTTCCAGTGTGCTACACTATCTGGGTGAACCTTTTGTCATGCCAAGTCACACTTTTATACTAGCTACACAGGAATCTTTTATTTTTTTTTAAATACTTTATTTGTTTATGATTGGACAGAGATAAATTGAGGGGGAGATAGAAAGGGAAAGAGACAGAGAGACACCTGCAACCCTGCTTCACCACTCATGAAGACTTCCCCCTGTAGGTGGGGACTGGGGGGAGGGTGGCTTGAACCCTAGTTCTTGTGCACTTAACCAGGTGCACCATGGCTTGGCTCCCTGTGCTGCGCTTTTCTGAACCTTTTCAGGACACAGAAAACATGACTTGGGTCAGTTCTCAGCTTTACTTACTGCTGTGGGATTTAGTTCTCTTAGGAATTAGGAAGTTTTTCACTTTCCATTGATTTCTCTTTACTTTCTGATACACTGTAATTTTTATTTTTTAATTTTTGGTACATTTAAAAATTAATTAATGGGGAGGGGGAAGAGGACCAGAGCATCAATCTGGCACATGTGATGCTAGGGATTCAACTCAGGATCTCATGCTTGACTTCAATCCCTTAACTACTTAGCCACCTATAGGGCCACTCTATTTTTATTTATTTCCTTCCTTCTATTAACACTTGGTTTTGCTTTTTCTGATTCTGTAGTATGGGGGAATGAACTCAGTGACTAACACATGTGCAATACCACTGAAACTGCCCAGGTTATTCGTATTTTATTTAAAGAGATAAAGAGACACCTCAGCACTACCTATCACCTATGGACAGTCCCAGGTACTGTTCATGGTGCTCCTGCATAGTGCTGGAGTTGGGATTTGGGACCCTATACAGGTAAAAAGCACACTGACCTTATTATTATTTTTGCCTCCAGGGTTATTGCTGGGTCTGGGTGCCTGCACTGTAAGTTCACTGTTCCTGGAGGCTATTTTTCCCATTTTTATTGCCCTTGCTGCCCTTGTTGTTGTTATTGGGTAGGACAGAAATAAATTGAGAGAGGAAGGGAAAACAGAGATGGGGAGAGAAAGATAGATACCTGTAGACCTGCTTCACCGCTTGTGATGCGACCCCCCTGCAGGTGGGGAGCTGGGGGCTCGAACCAGGATTCTTGAGCCAGTCCTTGTGCTTTGCACCATGTGCGCTTAACCTGCTGTGCTACTGCTGGCCCTCTGACCCAATTTTTTACTAACATTTAAATTTTTTTTTTTTGCAATGCTTCTTATTCCCTGAAGTAGACCCTTATTGCCTTTTCTGTATTATTTTGCTGCATTCCATGGGTTCTAGTAAGTCATGTCATTTTCATTCAGTCCCAGTTATTTTTGACTTTACCTTTGAATTCCTTATCCAATAGTTTTCAGTAACTTGTATGATCTCTAGTAATTCCTAACTTCCCCGCTCATTTTTTCACTGGGTTTCTAATTGCACAGCATTAGGAGCCTAAAAGATGCTTGATATTTCAGTCCATACAAGTAAAGACGATCTATGTTCTGATATATGGTTTATGTTGAAAATCTTCTGTATTTGGAAACAAAAACACATACAGGGTATTGTCTTGGAGTGGAATGCTTTATATGTATTAACTCCATCTCATTTGTCACTTAAGACTATTGTTTCTTGGTAGTTTTTATCTGGATGTTCTGCTCATGCTGTAAATGGTGTACTTTATTTGTTTCCCATGATGGTTATATCAAATTACCATAGTGCGGGTAGTTTTAACACAATAGAAAAAAATATTCCCCACATTTTCAGCCAGAAATGCAAAATCGTGCTGGTAAGCTGTTTTTTCTTTGGAAACACTAAAGAATCTGTTTCATTGTTCTCTCATGTCCTATGTTGACTGCTGGAAATCTTTAGTTTTCCTAGGCTTCTAGCTGCATCACTCCAATATGCTTCTAATTTTGTGCCTCACCTTATAAAGGCACACACTAAGCTAGTCTGACATCTTACTGACTATATGATCAAGACCCTATCCCCAAGTAAAGTTACATTCTGAAGTTCTGGGCTGAAATGGATATTTATGACACTATTCAACCAACTACACATATATAGCATACATATGTAAGATTGGATACCTATATCAACTTCATCTTGAGTGGGTTTATGGGTAACTTAAACTTTTCTTTGTGATTTTCTGCATTTAAATTTAGTTTTTGTGTTAGAGCTGAATTTGTATCAATTTTGTGTTAAGAGTTGAATCTGTATTTTTATTGCGTAAAGTTGAGTTGCCTCAAAATTATTTTTCCTTATTAGACTCTCATGCCTGAGGTTTTGAAGTGCCAGGTTCATATTCCCCGCATCACTATAAGCCAGAGCTGAGCAGTGCACTGGTAAACAAAACAAAACTAAACCCCCCAGAATATATCATTTTACACAGCATATCTTTTCTGAAAATCATCCAATATTGCCAAATTACTGCTCTAGCACTGGAATAAATTACTGTTCTTAAAAGGAACGACAGATGAAGTAGTTAGTTTATATGCTATGCTGTCCAAAACAAAACAAGGGAAAAAGATTGTTTAATGAATTTATGGGGGCTGGCTGGTGGTGCAACTGGTTGAGCTCATTTGTTACAATGCATAAGGACCCAGGTTTGAGCCCCTGGCTCCCACCTGCAGGGGGAAATCTTTGTGAGTGGTGAAGCAGGGCTGCAGGTGTCTTGTTTCTTCCTCTCTATCTCCCCCTTACACCTCAATTTCTGACCGTTTCTATCCAATAAATAAAGATAATTTAAAAACACAGTTGAATTTATGTTAAATGAATGCATGAGATGCCACTGCTCTACCTTTGTAAGAGGAAAAATGAATTCTTTCATTTTTACAAGAAAAAAAAAACCACTATGGGGGTTGGAGATAAACTCACCTGGTGGATTGTGTGGTTCAGTATGTAGGAGGTCCTGGCTTGAACCTACACAACAGGAAGACTACACTAGGTGAGCTCTATGGATGGCGAATCAGTATTATAGTGTCTCTCTTCTCTATTTTCTCCACTTTTTTTTTTTTAATAAGGATTCCAATGTGGGATTTTTTAAAAAAGATTTTATTTATTTCTGAGAAAGACAAGAGGAGAGAGAAAGAACCAGACATCACTCCGGCACATGTGTTGCTGGGGATCGAACTTGGGATCTCATGCTTGAGAGTCCAAAGCTTTATCACTGTGCCACCTCCCGGACCACATCTCCACTCTTACCTCAAAAAATGCTGCTAACAATGGCAAAGAATTAGGAATGACTCAAGAACAAATTAATGATTGCAGATTTGCATAATGGACTTCTTAATCAGGTTAAATATATCTCTGAGCTTTCCTAATCAGGTTAAATATATCTCTGAGCTTTCCTAAACGTTTTAAGTTCCAAGGGAAGAAAATGATAGTCTAAATACAATGATAGCCAACTTATACCAATTTTCCAAAGCTGGGCCAAGAATATAGCTCATCATGTGAGAAAACAGGATTTGAATGCCCGAGAGAAGAAGTGCAATCCCAGGCATTGCCATATGCCAGAGCTGAGCTGTGCTTTGGTCCTCCACTCCCCTCAAAAAAGTAATTGACTTGAAAAATTGCTCTTAACATTTGTGACTAATTTCTAACTGGTATAAGATAATGCTCAATATTCAATAAAAAAGTATTGTCATGTACAGAGGCTGACATCATGGGTAGTCAAAGAATATGTTTAATAAAAAATAATTAAACTTCCATTTGCTCTATAGAACATCATAGAAAGTAATTTAATAAATTACAAATGACTTTTTAAGACGTTTGCTCAACTACATAAAGCAAATTCAGACTACACAAAACACAACTGGTAAATATTGCAAATGTCCAAAAGAAAAATTGGACTAAGACTTGAATTATGAAACCTGAAACAAGGGCTATAAATACAAGGCAATAACAGCTATAATTCTTTTAGTAACTACCAACACATACTTGAATATCCTTTCAACTGCAACTTTTGTATTATGTAATTAATCCTACTGATTTTTTTCCCTATACCCCTTAACTTGACACAACATACTTTTTTTTTTTTTTAGCCGACAGCTGGACTTTTTTCCAATCAACATTAAATAGAAATGTTTCTTGAAACCCAAGAGAATGTTTAAAGTTAATATTACCCTTAATGCTTCAAAAACTGCAATTGCCTTATTACCTAGAAAGAGAATCACTAAGATGTTAACCAAATTCACTTGATCATAATTAGGAAAATATTTTATCTCATAAGTTTGATATAAATTACCTTTTTAGTGAGAAGATCTAGAGCCTTTTTCCTTATTCTTTGAAAATTGGGTGAAGAAAGGAATAAAGATCATGTAGGTAGAACTAGAGGGTGGGAAGGGAAATACAGATGGTGTTGAAATACTCCACCGGCAAACTAAGTTAACTGTGTTTGAAAAACTTTGGCTATCTCATAGGTGTGTTCTAGTTAAACAAAAGTGCAATACTGCAAACGGAAGATACTAAATATGTAATATATCATTTTCATGATGAAGAATTACTACCCACTTCTCCTGCATGGGCATTATAGTGACTATTGCTAAGACATTGCATAAAGGACTATCAATTCAAAGTACTAATTTGAGAAAATACAAAAATCAATACAATTCCAATGGAACTTATATAATTTTGTAAATACATAACACTGTCTCTAATAAGGGGTTAGTTATTTTACATACAGAAACATAATTTACTAGTAAAGGTCTTGGAAAATCCAATGTAATTGCTTATTAATTCATGACAAAGTAACAGAGTTCTATCAAAACATACTGAGTTATTTCTTCTGTGGGAGAGAAGTGGGGTACTTTTTTTTCCCTATTTGCCCCCTCACAAACTTTATCACAGACTTATACAAGTACCAGAAAAATGCTAAAATATCTGTCCTTAGGCTGTAAATGATAGTTCATGTCCAATTTAGTTATTGTTTAAATGTATATGAAGGTGAACCTGGATCTATACCTTATCAGAGTAATAGCAGCTTTAGCAGGAGAAATTGTATCACAAATCAAACATCAGACAAATTTTACATGATAAAAGGGTTCTAAGAAATTATCAGAAGCCCCAGGCTTCAATTTTGTGGTTTACAGATTAATATAGCTTGTATATTTTTTTGAGCTTATTCAAAGTGCATTTTCAAAATGGGCAACTCAGTATATTTAACATATACTGATAACCCAACACTGATTCTGGGCAACGTTTAGTCCACTTACACCTAGAAACTCAAAATGAATTTAGACTAACTGCATATTACTTTACCACTATTATCTGTTATTTTTGGAATATTTCCATGACATAAAACACAAATAGAAATCTACACAAATAAAGCAAACGAACAATTTCTTTTACATGAAGTATGCTGTGTTGAAAAGTTCTTTTCAGTGGCATTCCATGAGTTTGCCTTTTCTGAACCCTGGAATAGACATTACTCATTGGAGACATAATTATTTCTCAAAGGAGGCCAAAGTTTGAGGAGATAAAACTAAGTATGTCTAGAGGGTGCCAAAGTCACATGACACAGGATCATTTCATAACTTGATTTTACTGCTTGAGGTCAGCAAAAAGCAAGTCATATTTCTTGCCAGATTAACATGATATATAGGATGTGTTTAAAAAACCCCTGAAAACAAGTATAGAATTAGAAACGAATGTAAACTTCCTAAACTAACTCAGCTGAGGTAACAGGTAGCCAGTTAAATTGGCTGATTGGGAAACTTATTTCTTCTTTAAAACATACTTGTACCTGAATTGGAAACATCAGCAGTGCATCACAACACTAGAGCATTTTCATGTAATTAAAGCAATGAATGGTGATGTAGATTCTACAGCTTTCATGACATTCATTAGCTGCCCAAATTATTGCTGAGTTTTGATCTGTAAATTATAGGTGTCAAGGAGGCTGTAAAACTATATTCAAATTAAATCAGTAATATGCATAAAGTATTCTGTGTCCACTGCAAATATATTAAATATACAACTCTTATTGAGCATAATTTTCATAAAATTAACCCCCAACAAAATTATAATGCCTTTTGTTGTAATTTTACACCTTTATGTATTTGATAGTACATACGAGTTCAGAAACTTATGAATCTTAAGAAATAGTACATGCAAAACGTCTCTGAAAGCAGTTTGCACTTCTAAACATGTAACTGAAATGTTCGGTCAGTAAGTTATTGATGCACTCAACACTGGGGTATTTACAATTCATAATTAAAAGAAAAAAAAATCTAAAATCAGTTCATAATTTAAGTGCAGTCTGGGAATCAGTCTTCATTACTAGAATCTGAATCCTCAGATGATGACGACGTACTATCAGGTCCAGATGAAGCATCGGCTTTTTCTGAACCCTCATCTGTGCTGTTTTCATTGAGAGGACTTGGTTCAGTCCCCCCTTTGTCTTCCTGATCTCTAACTCTGGAATCTTCTTTTATTTCCACAGACTTAGATGAGCCTGAGTCATTGTTTTTATTTTTCTGTACATCAAAAGTATTGGACTGGGACAAAGTTGGAATATGAAGATTAAGGCCTGGAGTGAGAAGCATCCCTGGATAAAGTATATTAGATAGTAACAGTGGGTTAAGAGCTAACGAGTTGGCAGCTGCAGCTGTATTTAACGCAGCAGTAGAGGATGTTGAAGGAGAACTTGACACAGAGTTTTCCCCACCGTTCTCTGAATTTTGGCTCTCTGTCCTTTCTTTTTTCCCCTCGATCTCTTTAGAGTCATTTCCCTTTTTTTCTTCTGTTCCAGACTCTGTAGTCTTTGTCAGGAGTCCTCCCATGCCCAAAAGGTTTGGTAGTCCAGTCATTCCTGACAGTAGCATGGGGAACATGGCGGCAATGTTTTTAGCTTCTCCTCCAGAAGAAAGGCCAGCAGGCATTCCCATAAGCCCTGCAGTTACTTGCAGAGACTGTAAGTTTTGTAGGTTTTGTTGTAAGGCCTGAAGAGTTGTGAGATCCACACCTGGAAGTAATCCATTGGCTAACAAAGGGTTGCTGGAAATACTGGAGGCGGTTGCAGCTGCTGCTGCTGCTGTGGCCTTGGCAATTCCACTTTTAGGCCGTCTTCCTCTCCTACTTACCTCCTCTCTCACAACAGGACCAGTGAGAATACGTTCATACATACTTTCTGGAAGAAATCCCTGGGGAAAAAAAAAGCCCTGAATTAATACTTTATTACTATGAACATGAAAACAATAATTCTAAATTTGCCATTCAAATAACCTACTAAAATAGGCAATTACTCATAAACTTAATCTGTCAATTAAGAAAGAGGTAACCTAATTTCACATGAATGTAAGTAGTGGCTTAAAAACATCCTAAAATATCTCATTGCATCACTGAGTTAAGAGAGCAAAGTTCCTAGTCTTCTCTCATATTGTTAGGTGTACGTTCAGACACTACTTCTAGAAAGCAGAAGGTTCTAAAAATTTCATGAGGGTTATTCCCATATCCTTACATGTTTCACATCAACAATTGCTCTAGAAAACCAATAAAGTAGCTTCCTCCTAATATAGACGTATAAACAAAGGACAGAGGCAGTATAAGGGAAAAGTGAAGATTAAAATGAGATGCTACCTATGAACTTTTAAACTACCACTTTAGGAATAAGAGAGAAAACCAAGATGAAAATGTAATGCAAACAGAAAAACAAGCTGAGGACAGCAGTAGCACCTGTGCATTGGGAAGCAGCAAGTTCAGAACAAAGAAGCCTTTTTAATTTTTGTAATTTGTGTCATTTTCTGGGGCTCAAAACACCTAGAAATTTTAGAAGAAGCTCCAGATCAGCCCTGCTCAACAAAAATTTAATGTAAGCTACACATGTAATTTAAAAATCTTTAGTAGTTACACTCAAAAGGCAAGTTAGAATCAGTAACATTATTTTTTAAAAATTATATTTATTTATTTATTGGATAGAGACAGACAGAAATTGAGAGGAAGGGGGAGATAGAGAGAGACCTGCAGCACTATTTCACCATCTGTGAAGCTTTCCCCCTGCAGGTGCAGACCAGGGCCTTGAAGCAAGGTCCTTGCGCACTGTAACATATGTGCTCAACCAAGTATACCACCACCTGGCCCCGGTAACATTAATTTTAATAATATATTTTATTTAAAATTATAACCAAAATATTTCAATTTCATAATTTCAAAATTATGGGGATATTTTATATTCCTTCTTCTAAACTCTAATAAATCAGTATTTTATATTTTTTAACACCTCTTTATTCAGACAAATTCACCAAAGTCCTAGGTTCAATGCCCTGCACCACGTTAGCCAGAGCTGAGCAGCGCTTAGGTATTTTTTTTTTTTTAAAGTAAGATTGAGGGAATCGGGCTGTAGCACAGCGGGTTAAGCGCAGGTGGCGCAAAGCACAAGGACCAGCATAAGGATCCCAGTTCGAACCCCGGCTCCCCACCTGCAGGGCAGTCACTTCACAGGCGGTGAAGCAGGTCTGCAGGTGTCTATCTTTCTCTCTCCTCTCTGTCTTCCCCTCCTCTCTCCATTTCTCTCTGTCTTATCCAACAACGACAACAACAATAATAACTACAACAATAAAACAAGGGCAACAAAAGGGAATAAATAAATAAAATAAATTATTTAAAAAAAAAAGTAAGATTGAGTCAGGTCAAAGACCAGGGTAAGGATCCCAGTTCAAACCCCCGGCTCCCCACCTGCAGGGGGGTTGCTTCACAGGCGGTGAAGCTGGTCTGTAGGTGTCTCTTTTTCCCTCCCATTCTCTGTCTTCCCCTCCTCTCTCCATTTCTCTCTGTCCTATCCAACAATGATGACAACAATAACAACAACAGTAACTGCAACAATAAAAGGGCAACAAAAGGAATAAATAAATAATTAAAAAAATTTAAAAAAAGATTGAGTACAAAAGTCTTTTGTATAACCATTAAGCTATCTCCCCAGCCCAAAACATACTTTCAGAGTTGTCCAATATCTAGTTAGGGCATTAATATATTCTCAATACTTTGTTACTATACTAAAGTGAATATTCTTACATACACTTCATTACTTTTGTGACATTGTTTAAATATTACCTTGATGTTAAAATAAAGGCATATTAGCACATATTGATTCTGCATTTAAAAAGAATAAGCATCTGAAAAATTTGTAGCATGTTCTGCAAAGTAAAAATTGTGGACTAAAAAAAAATCATATATTCATTAAATATTTTGTTAATTTTTTTTAAGTTGTCCCAGGATTATTCCTGGTGCTCAGTGCCAGCACTGAGAATCCATTGCTCCTGGCAGCCATTTTTTCCTTCTTTGCCTCTTGATATATTTGCAAGAACAGAGAGAAATTGAGAGAGTAGGGATAGATAGAGAAGGAGAGAGAGACACCTGCAGACCTGCTTTGAAGGTCTGCCCCTGCAGGTGGGGAGCGAATGCTCAAACTTGGATCCTTGCAGATGAGGTGTGCTCAACCAGGTGTAACATTAGCTGGCCCCCAATATTTTGTTAATTACTTAACTTAAAAAAACTTAATCTAAGACACAATTAAATACCATCTAATTTTCACAATGATATCTGAGTAGTGCTTATAAAATACTTACAGATTGCTTAACAACATCTCCCCATTCAGGAGCCACTCCATATTCTGAGTTTTCTTTCAGGAATCTACATAAGTCTTTTAAAGGGGGAGCAAATGCACCTCCAACCTGTAAATGAAAAACAATAAAATTTTTTTTTCCTTATGAGCAATATTAAATATGGAGGTATTCCTGTGCTGTCTGGCATTTCCTTCTTTTCTCCTCCCTGCTTCCTTCCTTCCTTTTTGTTGTTCTCATGAGATTTAATTTTTAAAAAATATTTATTTATTTATTCCCTTTTGTTGCCCTTGTTTTATTGTTGTAATTATTGATGGCGTTGTTGTTGGATAGCACAGAGAAAAATGGAGAGAGGAGGGGAAGACAGAGAGGGGGAGAGGAAGATAGACACCTACAGACCTGCTTCACCGCCTGTGAAGTGACTCCCCTGCAGGTGGGGAGCTGGGGGCTTGAACTAGGATCCTTACGCTGGTCCTTGCGCTTTGCTCCACGTGCGCTTAACCTGCTGCACCACTGCCTGGCTCCCTTTAAAAAAATTTTTTATCTTTATTTATTTATTGGAAAGACAGCCAGAAATTGAGAGGGAAGGGGATGATAGGAAGGGAGAGAGACAGAGAGATACCTGCAGCCCTGCTTCACCACTGGCAAAGCTTTCCCTTTGCAGGTGGGGACTGGGGGCATGAGATTTAACGGCTTCAGCACACTTGCTGTAGATGAGACAGGAAGAGAGAGATATCACAGCACCATTCTACTAATTGAAGCTTCCCTCAAGCAGGCACTCCATGGAGTAGCCTTTAAGACAGGGCTCAGACAGGGTTCGCATGCATGGTAACATGTGTACTCTAACAGATGAGCTACTTCCTGCCTCCCCAAAACCAATTATTTATAAATGTAAAACAATACGCTAAAGGTACTTTAAAAAGTTCTTTTGTATGTGAAGTGATATAACCAAGTAATCATAAATAAATCCTAAAAAAAAACCCAAAATAATCTACTTATAATGATGAACATGACATTTAAATAAAATAGTATTCTGAAATTTAAATTACTTAAATGATTAGGGTTTAGCAACTTAATATTTCTTTGTAGTCTAAGGGTATTGAGTATTTTCTTCCTCTGTACCTCCATGAATGATTACATACTGTATTTCGATAGTTTATAGACAAAGTTTAATATGAACAGTTACAACACATATAAATATTCTCTTCTACTATTTCTGAAAGGCTTTTGATAGCCTGTTACCATTTTTTAAAAATAAAGATTATCCCCTTTATTAAATCCATTTAAAACTAAAAGATCACTGGAGATTTACAGGGAATTAACAGACAGATTATTTTCTTTAGTGATTTATCACTCCTTAAGCTTATACTCTTGACAGTCAGGACAATGAAACACTCTATGCAGTTTAAGATAAATGAACAAGTTCTTCATGAGGTTAAAATAATTGAAAATAACATTTAGAGCATTTGACATTAAACTTAACAAATAAAAATATGTAATTCTAAGATAGTAACACAAACTGTATAAAAATTGGGCTGGGTACTGGAACACATGGCAAAAAGCACACTTTATAATGTGCAAGGATAAGGGTTTGAGTTCCTGCTCTCTACCTGTATGGGGGATGCTTTGTGAGCTATAAAGAAAGTGCTGTAGGTGTCTCTATCTCTTCCCTTTATCTTTTTATTCCTTCTCAATTTAACTCTGTCCTATCAAAGAAAAGGAAAAATGGCCGCTAGGAGTAGTGGATTTGTCATGTAAGCATCAAGCCCCTGCATGATAGTTAAAAAAAAAAAAAAAAAAAGAGGGAGTCGGGCGGTAGTGCAGTGGGTTAAGTGCACATGGTGTGAAGTGTAAAGACTGACCTAAGGATCCCGGTTCAAGCTCCTGGCTCCCTACCTGCAGGGGAGTCGCTTCACAGGTGGCGAAGCAGGTCTGCAGGTGTCTATTTTTTCTCTCCCCCCTCTCCATTTATCTCTGTCCTATCTAACAATGATGACAACAATAATAACTACAACAACAATAAAAAAACAGGGGCAACAAAAGTGAAAATAAATAAATAAAAATTAAAAAAAAAGAAAAATTACTGAGTTGACATATGCAACAATATTAAAATACTTAATCTTAAAAAGTTCCCAAGAAAATTAAATGCTTTTAGGTACTGTTATGCTCTCCATGCAGTCAACTGCCAGAAAGTAAATTAATATGAACTATATATACTAATTTAATTCCCTTAAGTCAAGGACCAAATTAAGTCAGAGGATTAAAAAAAATTCCCATTCATATTTTGAGGCCATTTAATCTTTCTTATTTGTTGCTTGAATCAGAATATAATAAAACATACAACCCTAACCCTCACCTATTTCCTATTACACTTCCTTTAGTCACTCCAAAGCTAAACTTATCAAAGAAAGGACTACAAAAGCTGAATAAGGGCAAGAGATTGGCATACTTTAACAATGACTCTTTAGTCACTATCAGGTCACCCCATCAGCTGGGGCCCTAGTTGGGGAGTTCTGAGATTCCCATATAGACATAATGGACCTAGTCCTTGAATAGATATCTCTCTCCATTATCACTGGTCATCTCCATCAGGAGCAACATAATGGATCCCTTTGGGGCCCCCATAGGACCTTGCCCTCAATGTGGATCAACAATGGTAAAGAATGTTCCATCCTCCAAAGGGGAGGGGGGGATTGGATACTCTGTCTACCACCTGAAAAAGATGGGTCCTGAAATTGGTACAACTCAGAATGTTCCTACTCATGACCACAGAATGCAAATTTGGACCTACAGGGATGTAGATGCTGAATATGGGCTCTAGACTGTAAAGTCAACAATATTTATACATTTTTTTTCCCATATTTGGGAGCTACTCTCTTCCCTGATTCAGCTTTCTAGCCCCTTTTGCAGCCATGACATCATCTCCCCAGACAATAACTCGGGTTCACCTGCATATCAGATATCAGGCTCAGGCAAAAACTAGTAAAGTAATAGGCCCCTTGGAATATACCTAAAGTAGACCTACTAACTTTTTCCAAAAAGAACTCTTCCTTGATCCAGCTTTCTAGCCCTTTTTCCAGCCATGACATCATCTCCCCAGACAATAACTTGGGTTCAACTGCATATCAGATGTCAGGCTCAGGCAAAAACTAGTTAAGTGATGGGTCCTTTGTAATTTACCTGAAATAGACCTACTAGCTATTTTGAAACAGAGACTTCAAATCTTCATCTGCAGTATTTCAGCCTTTAGGTTCATGATTAGTCAACAATTTGGCTTTATATGTTAACTCTTTTTTCAGCCACCAGGTTCTAGATGCTACCATGATGCCAACCTGACTTCCCTTGGCAGAAGACCCCACCAATGTGTCCTGGAGCTCCGCTTCCCCAGAGCCCTGCTCCACTAAGGAAAGAGAGAGGCAAGCTGGGAGTATGGATCCTCCTGTCAATGCCCATATTCGGCGAAGAAACAATTATAGAAGTCAGACCTTCCACCTTCTGCACCCCATAATGATCCTGAGTGAATACTTCCAGAGGGATAAAGAATAGGAAAGCTATCAGGGGATGGTATGGTATATAGAATTCTGGTGGTGGGAATTGTACCCCTCTTATCCTATGGTCTTATCAGTGTTTCCATTTTCTAAATAAAAATTAGAAAAAAAAAAAAAAAAGACAAGCCTCAGAGGTACCGCTAGTCTGTAACATACAAACTGCTCAGGATCTTTAGATGTGTTATAGACATTTTGGATTTATGTTGTAGGGTGTTTTCCAACGTGGGAAGTTTAGCAGCATCTGTGTCCTCTACAGACTAAATGCCCAAAACATCTTTCTGTGTATATCACTTCTCCAAGACCCATGTATCTATCCAAGAATTGTGAATATAAAAGATGTCTCTAGACATTGGTAATTGACTCCTGAAGACAAAGACTGTTCTGCTGAGAATCAACTATAGATAGAACATATGTATATGTAAGGCTACTGTTTCAGTACAGGAATGTAGTCAAGTCACCTTCCTTCCCCTCTCCCCCCTCTTTTTTGTTGCCTCAAAGGTTATTACTGGGGTGCCTGGACTACAAATCCACTGCTCCTGGAGGTTATTTTTCCCTTTTGTTCCCCTTGTTGTTTTATCACTGTTATTGTTGTCATATAGGATGGAGAGAAATGGAGAGAGGAAGGGAAGACAGAGAGGGGGAGAGAAAGATAGACACCTGCAGACCTGCTTCACTGCCTGTGAAGTGATCCCCTTGCAAGTGGGGAGCCAAGGGCTTGAACCAAGATCTTTACACCAGTCTTGTGCTTTGAGCCATGTGTGATTAACCTGCTGTGCTACCACCCAGCGACCTTCTCTCCCTTTCTATGTGACACAGAGAAATTAAGAGAAGGGGGAGATAGAGTGGGGAAATAGGGAACCTACTAGAGCACCACTTGTGAAGCTTCCCTCTTGCAGGTGGGGAGGGCCATGTCTTGAACTGGGTCCTGAAGTTAGTCAAAGATTTGTGATTTCAAATTAGACTGTATAAAATTATAGTCCATGTCTTTTCCTATAAATCTGCTAGATTTTACTAAGTGCATATAATACCAAGTGCAAGGACCTGGGTTCAAGTCCCCACTTCTCACCTGTATAGGGAAACCTTCACTATACTGCAGGTATCTGTTTCTGTCTCTTTCTCCAACCCCCAATTTTTTTCTGTCCTATCTAATAATAATTAAAAAAAAAAGTAGCAGTGGATTCTTCGTACAAGGCCCCAGGCTCTAGCTATAACTCTGGTGGCAATAAAAAGCAAAGCAAAGACACAAAAGACAAAAACGCTACATATTCAAACAGTGTTCTAGAGGTCAGTTATATACTGAATTAATTCTTAATCAATATAATTTTTTTTTTAACCATCAAAGCATTGCTCACCTCTGGCTTATGATGGTATGGGGATTGAACCTGGAAGTTTGAAGCATCATGGGTATTGGCCCCCACCCCCCAATATAAAAATTTACAAGCAAATATATAAATACCTTTCTGGCATTTCTTCTGTTAATCAACTGAACACGTTCTTCTCCAGTAAGACTATTAACATCTAGTTTGTTGGGGTTTCTGCAACGATGTCTTTTTTGTTTGGGTCTTCCCTCATGCAGCTGCATTCTCTAAAATACAAAGAAACAGCTCTGAAACTGTTACCTGTGGAAGTAGTGCAAATGGGTTGATCTAAGTAATTTAATCTTATAATACTCAGAATGAATGTACCTTTACAGTTCAACATAAAATATATATACATATACATTTTGTTATACTTTAAAATATTAAAATTCTAAAGTCACTATAACAAAATGTTAAGATTTAAAAGAATCATACGATCTTTTTTACAATTCCTTTATTTAATCTTTTAAAATCTATGTATTTGGGATTGAGGAGATAGCATGATGTTTATGCAAAAACACATCATGCCTTAGGCTCGAAGGTCCCAGATTCAATCACTAGCACCAGTCATAAGTCAGAGCAGTTTTCTGTTCTCTCATTAAATTTAGCAAATAAAAATATTTTTACATGCATAACATTCCCCAGATTCCCATTTAACAATACAACCCCCACTATTTCATTCATCATTTTTCATGGACCTGTATTCTCAAGTTTTATATTTAAGGAATTATCCAAAGCCACCATTAATGATCAGCATTATTCTATATTGAAGTAGAATCCTTTCACTAGCTTTGAAAAAGAGCAGGACATGAAGGATTTAATATTGCTGGAGCAGTTTCTGCTAAACTGCTTTACTTTTTTCTGCTGATAATTTTTTTTAAAAAAGATTTTATTTATTTACTAATGAGAAAGGAGAAGAGAGAGAAAGAACCAGACATCACTGGTACATGTGCTGCCGGGGACTGAACTCAGGACCTCATGCTTTATAAAGAGTCCAATGCTTTATCCACTGCACCACCTCCTGGACCACTCTGCTGATAAATTTCACCTCAGATTCACCCCACCTTTTTTTTTTTAAAGATCCCTGACCTCACACATGTATGATTTCATTACTCTGGGCTTCTTTTCCATTTATATGGGGTGGGGGGAGTGACACAGTACAGTAAAGTCCCTTGGTGTTGACACCACTGTCCATATGGTGACAGAGTTCACACTTGGGCCACTCATGGTATGGCATATGCCTTATTCACTGAACTATATCTCTGGCCCTGTTTTGTATTCTTTACTGCAATAAATGTTGCTTTAATGTCTTTAAAATTTTTTTTTAAATAGTTATTCCCTTTAGTTGCCCTTGTTGTTTTATTGTTGTAGTTATTGTTGTTGTTGGATAGGACAGAGAGAAATGGAGAGAGGAGGGGAAGACAGAGAGGAGAGAAAGATAAGACACCTGTAGACTTGCTTCACCGCTTGTGAAGCGACCATCCTGCAGGTGGGGAGCTGGGGGCTCGAACTGGAATCCTTATGCTGGTCCTTGTACTTTGCGCCACGTGCGCTTAACCTGCTGCGCTACCACCCGACTCCCGCTTTAATGTCTTTTTATTACTTTATTTAAGATTTTATTTATTAATGAGAGAGGACTAAAGAGAAAAAGAATCAGACATTACTCAGGTAAATGTGCTGCCAAGGGATCAAATTTGCTATCTCATGCTTGAGAGTCCAATGCTTTATCCATGACACCAGCTCCTGGACCATCTTTAATGTCTTTTTATACAGTGCTGGGGTAATAAACCAAGGGTCTCATGTATGTATGAAACCAAAGAGTGGTCTCAAAAACCAAAAATTTAAAATTCCTATTCTTAGACAGGGAAATGGTCACAGTGGCTTACTGAGTAGAGCACACCTTACTATGCACGAGGGGCCAGGTTTAAAATACAGCTTCAAAAGCCTCTAGCTCTGTGTCTCTCACTCTCTGTCAAAAAGAAAGAGTAAAAAAACAAAGTTCACTGGGAACAGTGAAGTCACACAGGCACCAAGCTTCAGTGATAAGCCGTGTGGCAAAAAACAAAAACTAACAGAGAAAGAAGACACGGGGAGGGGGTGGGATTCATCAGGCGGTAGTGCAGTAGGTTAAGCGCACATGGCGCAAAGTGCAAGGACAGGCGCAAGGATCCTGGTTTGAGCCCCTGGCCCCTCACCTGCAGGGGGGTCACTTCGTAAGCGGTGAAGCAGGTCTGCAGGTGTCTCTCTTTCTCTCCCCCTCTGTCTTCCCCTCATCTCTCAATTTTCTCTCTGTCCTATCCAATAACATCAATGGCAATAACAACAAGGGCAAAAACAAAATGGGGGGGGAAGAAAGGCCTCCAGTGGATTCATGGTGCAGGCACTGAGCTCCAGCAATAACCCTGGAGGCAAAAAAAAAAAAAAAAGACACTGGGGCACTGTGTCACTTGTTGCTGTTCTCTGTGTTCCTATATGCTGGGGATATAACCCAGGGCCTCACATAGTAAGTCATGCACTCTACATACTGAAGTGTTTCCTGGTCCTGATATACGTATATGTGTGTGTGCATATTTTTTTCTTTTTCTCTTACCAGAGTACTGCTCAGCTCTGGCTGATATTGGTGCTGATGATTGAACTTGACCCTTAGAGTCTCAGGTATGAAAGTCTTTTTTTAAAAAAAAGTTTTTTATTGGGGGATTTTAGTATATGTGCTGCTGAAGCAAGCACATTATTGGGGGATTAATGTGTCACAGTCAACAGTAAATAGCAATAGTTTGTACAGGCACATTTCCCAGTTTCCCACATAATAATACAACCCCCCACTGGGTCCTCTGCCATATTCTGTTCCAGGACCTGAATCCTTCCTCCCACCCACCCCAGACTCTTTTTTCTTTAATGCAGTACACCAACTGCATTCCAAGTTCTGCTTAGTGTTTTCTCTTCTAATCTTTTATATAACCACTATGCTATCTCCCCCACTTGTCTCATATTTTTAAGAACTTAGTCATAAAGTCATGGTAAATGATTTATAAGCAGTGATGTAGAATGGCTTTAAGTAGAAAAATGTATAGTCATTCGTAGTCATGAGAGAAAGTTAGAAAGATCCTTCAGAGACTAAAATATGCCAAGGCTGGTAAGTTCTCACTTACAGGAATACAAGCTCCCAAGTCTTCCACATAACCAGGGTGCTCCTTAAGCCATCTTTCCAAGTCCTTTCTCTTCGGAGCATCATCACCTGCAAGTCTTGTCCCATCTTTAAGATTAATAACTGGAACTGGACTTTCTCCATCAGGGATTCCTTGATTATAGGACAGTGTTGGATTTATTCCTGCAGAAATCTGTGAGGCAGTTAAGCCTAAAGAAACCTACAGAAAAACACCAGATGAAGATCTGATTTCCATGTTTCATTATTTTAATTCTGACCCAATGAAACAATTCTTTCTGAAGAGGAAAAAGCCAAGCTATTGCTTAAAATTCTGCTAAGTTTTAAAGTAATCTCCTAACTACTGTCCTACCATTCACAAAACACAGTATGTACATTTCCTAAGGACGCATTTTTAATTCAAGAACAAGTGGTTTTTAATCACTGCTCTACTTACATGATTAGCTGGTTTACTTCTGTTAAAAAAGAGAATGTCAACACCTTCTACATTCTTTCTCCTTCCTCGTCTTTTTTTGACAACAGGTTGGTTATCTAGTATAATTCCATTGGCACCAAGGGTTGATTGAATAGAAGTACCTAATCAAATAAAAAATGCACAACAGTGATATAAAAGCCAGTTCTTAATCACCTTTTTGAATATCCCAAGCCAAGCAATAATTGGACTGGAAACATCAATCTAGGTTGCTTTCAATTTCTGACTTGTCTCCTCAGTTTCTCTCCCTGATATTCATACATCTTTTCACCCTTCCCCCTCTGGAGGAACATTCATGACTTTCTCAAATATGAGACACACTTTTCTCCTTTATTTAATCTATTAATTCCTCCATTTTCTTTTTTCTTCTTTTTATTTTTAAAAATTTTTATTTATTCATGAAGACAGTGGAGAGAGAGAAAGAACCAGACATCACTCTGGTACATGTGGGGACTGAACTCAGATCTGATATTTTAGAGTCACTATTCACTATACCACCTCCTGGACCACCTTCCATTCTCTTATAGTGTTATTTCTTTTTTTAAAATTTTTATTATTTATTATTGGATAGAGGAGAGAAATTCAGAGGGGAGGGGGTGATAAAGAGGGAGAGAGACACCTGCAATTCTACTTCACCACTTGTGAAACTTTCCCCCTGCAGGTGAGGACCAGGGGCTTGAACCTGGGTCCTTGTGCACTGTAGTGTGTGCACTTAACCAGGGGCGCCACTGCCTGGCCCCTACAGTGTTATTTCATCATTGATCTTTTTACTCTTGTGCCACAATATCTAATCGTATATTATCTTCACTTAAAAACATGACCATATCAGCCTCAATACTTGAGGTTCCAGATGCTACCATGATGCAGACGACCCCACCAATGTGTCCTGGAGCTCCACTTTCTCAGAGCTCTGCCCCACTAGGGAAAGAGACAGGCTGGGAGTATGACAGGTTCGACCTGTTAACACCCATGATCAGTGGGGAAGCAAATACAGAAGCCAGATCTTCCAACCTTCTGCACCCCATAATGTCCCTGGGTCCATACTCCCATGGGGTTAAAGAATAGGAAAGCTATTGGGAGTCGGGCTGTAGCGTAGTGGGTTAAGCGCAGGTGGCGCAAAGCACAAGGACCGGCATAAGGATCCCGGTTCGAACCCCAGCTCCCCACCTGCAGGGGAGTCGCTTCACAGGTGGTGAAGCAGGTCTGCAGGTGTCTATCTTTCTCTCCTCCTCTCTGTCTTCCCCTCCTCTCTCCATTTCTCTCTGTCCTATCCAACAACGACAACAACAATAATAACTACAACAATAAAACAACAAGGGCAACAAAAGGGAATAAAGAAATACAATAAATATTTAAAAAAAAAGAATAGGAAAGCTATCAGGGGAGCTCTGGCGGTGGGAATTGTGTGGAGTTGTAACCCTCTTATCCTATGGCCTTGTCACTGTTTCCATTTTATAAATATTTTTAAAAATGACCTTAATCCAAAAAAACCTAAATTTAAGGACATTTGTAACTTTCAAGGCTTTTTAAATGTTGGCATCAATTTGTGTTTCCTTGTTCATAACCAACTCATTCTTTTTTTTTTTTAATTTTTATTATCTTTACTCATTAGATAGAGACAACCAGAAATCGAGAGGGGAGGGTTGGATAGAGAGGAAGAGAGACAGAGACACCTGCAGCACTGCTTCACCACTCGTGAAGCTTTCCCCCTGCAGGTGGGGACTGGGGACTTGAACCTGGGTCCTTGCGCATTGTAACATGTGCGCTCAACCAGGTGCGCTACCACCCGGCCACTTAACCAACTCATTCTTAATTTCCCATAGTTCATGTTCCTCCCAGTCTACTTAGGGTAGTTAAGATCACCTGTAAAATTTTTCTTACTAAATTTTTCTCCTCGAAGCACTGAATAAAATTTTCTCTAAGAGGTATGAAAGAATGCTTTTCCTTTATGTAAATATTCAAATAGTTAAGTACAAGGTACTTTAGAGACTCAGTGAATGAAACAACTTCTGACCTTAAAAACATAGCAACTAGAGAAGATCAGGTGGTGGCATACTCAGTTAATTGCAAGGACCTGAGTTTGAGCCCCGGCTCCCCAACTGCAGGGAGGATGCTTCATGAACAGTAAAGCAGGCCTGCAGGTGTCTGTCTCTTTCTTTATTTCCCTCTAATCTTATCAATTTCTCTCTGTTTTATCAAATAAAAAAAGGGGCCAGGGAAATAGCATAATGGTTATGTAAAAATACTTTCATGACTGAGGCACCAAAGGTCCCAAGTTCAATCCCCAGCAACAACATCAAGCAGAGCTGATTACTCTGCTTACCAGAGCTCTGGTAAAATAAATGGGGAAAAAAATGGCCATCAGGAATAGTGACTTTCTAGTGCTGGCACCAAGCCACAGTGATAAACCTGGTGACCAAAGACAAACAAACATATAATCTAGAACTTCCTTATAGGTTCCAGGGGATCAAACTCAGGGTGTCAAAACATGAAAGGAATGAACTCCACTGTCCCTGAAATGCATTTTGAATCATTTAAGGGGTTCCTTCCTTCCATCCTTCCTTTTTTCCTCCAGGATTATCACTGGGACTCAGTGGCTACACCAGGAATCTACTGCTCCTGGCAGCCATTTTTTCCACTTCGGTGGATAGAACAGAGAGAAAGTGAGAGAGGAGAGGGAGTGAGAAAACCTGCTTCACCACCGATGAAGCTTTCCCCTGCAGAGGGGGAGTAGGGGCTCAAACCTGGATCATTGTTTGGGTCCCTGCACTTGGTACTATGTGTGCTTAACCAGGTGTGCCACTGCCTGTCCCCCATTTTCTGCCTTCCTTCCCTCCTTCCCTGTGCCCCCCCTTTTAATTTCTTTTCTGTTTTCTCCTCTGCCATCATATTCCAGGACCTGAACCCCTCCTCACCGCCACCCAACAGTTTTATTTATTTTGGTGCAAAAGTACACCAAAGTACTTGTGCATAGGTCAAGCCAGCTTATCCAGAAACTATTTTCTATATTCCTAACATCCAATCTCTGTTTTCATGTTACTCTCTGACCCTCTTCCACCTTCCCCAACCAATGTAATTTTCTAGAAAAAACATTATTTTTTCTCATAAATTTTGTGCAATCCTGCCTCTTACACAGAACTCTTAAGTTTCTAGATAGCAGTGAATTCCTTATTTATTTTGCATACCAACAGAGAGAAACTGAGAGGGCAAGGGACCCCCCCCACACACACCTGCAGCTCTGTCTCACTGCTCATGAAGCTTCCTCCTATAGGTGGGGATCAGGGGCTTGAAACTGGGTCCTGAAGCATGGTAACATGTAAGCTCTACAGAATGTGCAACCAACCAGCCCCTCTAATCTTTATTTTTATTAACCACATAATGATTTGTGTATAGCAAAATAAGTATTTTGTTTTTATTTTCTTTTTTAAAAAAAATATTTTATTTATTTATCAATGAGAGGGATAGGAAGAGAGAGAGTTAAAGAACCAGACATCACTCTGGTACATGTGCTACCAGGAACTGAACTCAGGACCTCATGCTTGAGAGTCCAATGCTTTATCCACTGTGCCACCTCCCAGACCACACTATTTTGTTTTTCAATGTAGCAATAAAAACAGTCTAATGAGGGGAGTCGGGCTGTAGTGCAGCGGGCTAAGCGCAGGTGGCGCAAAGCACAAGGACCGGCATAAGGATTCCAGTTCGAACACCGGCTCCCCACCTGCAGGGGAGTCGCTTCACATGCGGTGAAGCAGGTCTGCAGGTGTCTATCTTTCTCTCCTCCTCTCTGTCTTCCCCTCCCTCTCTCCATTTCTCTCTGTCCTATCCAACAAAGACAACAACAATAATAACTACAACAATAAAACAACAAGGGCAACAAAAGGGAATAAAAAAATTTAAAGAAAGTCTAATAAGTCAAAAATAGCAATTAAATGTATTATTCAGTATTTTAATGTGTAGGCAAAATCTACCAAGCACCTAAAAGGCAGTCATATGGAAAACATTTATACATTCTCCAAAGTATACATTTATAAACATATTCTACTTGGCAAATTACACACTACACCTTTGACTTATAACTTCCTTTAAGAAAAAAAAAAAAAAAAAAAAAGCAGCCAAGGGGCCATCAAGATAGTTCACCTAAATAGTGATCCTGTTTTATTACAAGCACAGTCCAGATTCCAGCCCAGCCCAGCCCAGCCTCCATCATACTGGAAGGAAGCTTCAGTGTTGTGGTATACTTCCATCTCTCCTTCTGGAGAGATAGTTACTTGGGACATAGTATGTCTTGCCATGGTGCTACTGCATCAGGGGGGAGCTCTGGTGTTGTGTTCTCTCTTTATACCTGAATGTAAAGTGGGGGCATGGAGTGGTGAAATCACATATGCGCAAAGCCTGGCTCCACACACAAAAATAGGACCCTTTCCCCCAAAATCCTAACTAAAAACCCCAGCTACCATGATCTATTTCTGAGTTATTCTTCTAAATATTGCTGATTCATTTGAAGCTGAAATCCAAAATGAAAAATATAATATGTTCTAATCTATAAATCTTTTTTTTTTTAATCTTAAAATGTAATTATAATCCTAAAAGTGGTTTCTTCCCACTGGATGACTACTAGGTGACATACACTGAGTTAACATTTACAAGTGCTTTTTTTAAATTATCAAAACAAAACTTTAGAGGTCTTATTAAGGGGGCTGGATGGTGATGCACTTGGTTGAGTGCACATGTTACAATGTGCAAGGGCCCAGGTTCAAGCCCCCATCCCCACCTGCAGGGGGAAAGCTTTGCAAGTGGTGAAGCAGAGCTGCAGGCAGAGTCTCTCCCTCTCTACCACCCAACCCTTCTCAATTTCTGGTGGTCTCTAGCCAATAAATAAAGACATTGAATTTTTTAAGTCTTTTTAAATTAATTAATTACATTTAATTAATTAATGTCATTTAATAAATGACATTAGATATACTAAGTCACTAACCCAACATCACAATAAAAAATAGTAATAAATAATTCAATGTTCAACACCAGTTTGCTTGGTTCTTTGTACAGTATTTAAGGCAGCTTCAGGATTGAGTTCTTTCTTTTCAACCTCTTGTAGAAATGTGTGCTATTTTTGTGCCCTTCTTTAATTTACATTATATTCTGAATCTTTATTTGAAGCTTTCAGATAAACTTCAGGAGCTTAAGTGCTAGATTATGAGTAATTATAATAGCAGCATCTGTTTAGCATCTAATTATAAAATATTTAAGTCCTCAATTGTAACATTTGTTTAGCAGTAAATTGGTAAGCTCTATACTAGTTCCATTTTATGTATTATTTAATTCACCCAAAAAATGCTACCTCTCTATCCCACAAGCCCCACATTTCAAAAACCATAAAGGGGGAGCTGGGCGGTAATGCAGCAGGTTAAGTGCAGGTGGCGCAAAGCGCAAGGACCCATATAAGGATCCCGGTTCCAGCCCCAACTCCTCACCTGCAGGGGAGTTGCTTCACAAGTTGTGAAGCAGGTCTGCAGGTGTCTCTCTTTCTCTCCCCCTCTCTGTCTTCCCCATCTCTCTCTGTCCTATCCAACAACAATGACATCAATAACAATAACAATAAAACAAGGGCAACAAAAAGGGAATAAATAAATAAATAGTTAAAAACAAACAAACAGAAAAGACTAAAACTTGGTTACCCATTTCCCACGAGTCATGTAGCTGATAGAAGTAGATTTTCATGTTCCTTTTGAGGAGCTGAAGCCTATTTCACCACCCCTGGGATGACTTTTCTCCCCATTTAAAAAAAAAAAATTTTTATATTTATTTATTTCCTTTTGTCGCCCTTGTTGTTTTATTGTTGTAGTTATTATTATTGTTATTGATGTCACTGTTGTTGTCGTTGTTGGATAGGACAGAGAGAAATGGAGAGAGGAAGGGGAAGACAGAGAGGGGGAGAGAAAGACAGACACCTGCAGACCTGCTTCACCGCCTGTGAAGAGACTCCCCTGCAGGTGGGGAGCCAGGGGTTCGAACCGGGCTCCTTACGCCGGTCCTTGTGCTTTGCGCCATGTGCACTTAGCTCACTGCACTACTGCCCAACTCCCTTTTCTCCCCATTTTTAAGTTTGGCAAAAGAGACCCAGAGCTTATTACCTCATATGTCCTAATTTTCTGGCAAAAACAAGCAAACTCTTTAATAACTACATTGTCAGTGTACAAGCTCAGTTTGGGCAATTTACAGTTTAGTTATAGAGATATGGCTGATTCAAATTTATACTGTAATTCATATATATCTATTATCTCAGTAATTGGAAAATTATACTGGTTTAATGAATCCATAGTAGATAACAATTACTTTAATTAATTTATAATTTAATTACAATTTAAAATTAAAATTGGTAATAGGAGCAGTTGGAAATCGTAATCAACACAAAAAAGCACTATTTCCCCATAATATAGGAATTTCATACGCTATGCACAAGCCCAGTAAAAGTTTGAAGTGTTTCCAAGAATTGCACGACAACCACATTTAGTATAATACAAAAGTCTGTAGCATTATGTAAATGAAGGTATAAAGGAACTTCAAACCATTCATTAGCTTTACTGAAAACTTTGCTCTACTCAGATCTGCCTATTGGTGGCTGCCTACTAAGGATCAAACCTGGCACCACTTTCACTCAAGTCCTATGTGATACTACTGTGTAATCTCCCTGGTTAAAGAACAGCATACTGTAGCACAGTGAGACTCAGCTGATCTTCAGTAAAATTCTCAACTCTTGAGAGCTTGTTTGAAGATTCTAGCGGGAGAGTGCAACTACTTGGATTCCCTCAACTGAAGACCAGTCACCACTCACAAAACTTTCTCTCTACCGATAGGAGTTGGGGTTTGGGTCCTTGTGCACTGTCAATATGTGTACTCAACCAGGTGAGCCACTGATTGGCCCTGAACTTTTATCTGGTTAAATAAACTGGAGAAAATGATATTTCACAAATAGTCAAGTTCCCCAAACTAAATTGCCCTCCATGTTTTAAGAGATGTCTCAACATTAAATGGCATATTTTTTTTTTATTTATTATTATTTTTTAAAACTTTTAAAAATTATCTTTATTTATTGGATAGACAGCCAGAAAGAGATGGTAGGGGGAGGTAGAGAGGAAGAGACAGAGCTATATCTGTAGCACTATAGGCAGGGGTAGACAGCATAATGGTTATGGAAAGAGACCCTCATGCATGAGGCTCCAAAGTTCCAGGTTCAATCCCCCTTACTACCATAAGCCAAAGCTGAGCAGTGCTCTGGTAAAAACAAACAAGCAAAGAAACACCTGCAACACTGCTTCACCACTCACAGAGCTCTCTCCCTCTAGGTGGGACCTTGGGCTTGAACCTGGGTCTTTGTGCATTATAACATGTGCACTCAACCCGTGCATCACCACCTGGAACCACCCCCTCCACCCCACATGGCACATTTTTATTGCAAAAGTAAAAAGAAGAATTTGAAATGATAGGGGGGATATTTAATGCAAAGGGAATTATTACTAAAACATTCACCTGATACTGGCATGGATTTTGGAAAATTGGTGAGGCTGGTCTCTGATGCATTTTGGAGCTCCCGAAGTCGAGTGAGGTACTGCTGCTGCCCCAAAGCACCATCTTCACTGTCAAGTGGCCTTTTCTGACCAAGTCCTTGCTTCTGAAATGTCAACTTCAAACCACCTTCCTGTTAAACAAACACCATTATTGAGAAAGAAACAATTAAAAACAATGTCACCAAAAGACACCAGAAGGAAATTTTCACTTACAGAAAGTAAAAAAAAAAAAAAAAAGAAGAAAAAATCCTGAAACATTAATCAATATCAAGTTCTCTTCTTGTTCATAAGTCCTCTGAAGAAAGAGCATTATATCAATTTCTAAAATGAATACTGAAATCTATTTTAAATGCATAACATCTAGATACTCTCAGTTTTCTGAGCAAAACCGTGTTCTCCATGTGACTAGTACACTGTAACAGTTTCAGGTTTAGACAAACATCTCTATATACATTATTCATATAACATCTCAGAGGACACAATCTAAGATTCACCAAGTAATCAGTCTAACTCCATGTCATACTAAAAAATGAAATGTTACTGGTGATAGGACTTGCTAATTGTTTAACTAGAAAGTGTACTGACATACCATTTAAATGTTATTTAAAAGAAACAAAAACAATTAGAAATTGTCAGACTGTTTAAGAAAGCGTCTTGATCAGCAGAAGAACTATTTTCAGAAGTATAGGTAGAGAAACTTATTTAATGGTGATTCCTCTAGTAGAATGTTCAAGTTTAATAACCTGGATATCAAAAAGAAAACAATCCAAATACCAGAAAACAAGTGTGTGAAGGAAGTTAAGAATAAGAGCAGGCAGCCATTTGCAGGAAAAGCATGCTGCACACCGCAATCGCAATCAGGTCCTAGGGCAATAAAAATAAACATACGTCTTTGATTTTCACTGTAAACTCCTTTTCTCGTACATGCTTCTTCACCTTTGACATCTGTGCTGACTGGTCATGTTCTTCTTTAACACCGGCACCTGGAGGAGTGGGTGCGCTGGGCTCACTATATTCTGTGGCTGCACCAGGGCTGTCCAGCAGTTTTGTGGTATAGAAAGAAGCCACTGTGTTCGTATCATAACTTCTTCTAGCAGAAGGCCACTTCCCTTTCAGAACTGTTTGACAGATACTGTCCAGCCGGTTGATCATCACACGGTCCTGGAAAAGCATGCAGTAAAATATATAAAAAATATATTTAATAATGTGGTCAGACTTTTGGAGATCAAATGGCTCGGAACCTTGAGGGATTTAACGCTGGAACAAAATAGGATTACTTGATATACACACAGGTCTTCACATATACATTGTGACATTATTAGTTTCTCTGGCACAAGTAGTCACATACCTTGAGTATTCCATTAATAGGATGTAGACTTCCACCACTAAATGTACTTAAACGAACCTAGTTTTTTTTCTAGGTTTCAACTGACTATGGTAAGTTTCCCTTGAGAAGATTCAAGGGAAAGCACTTATTTTATAGGAACACATTTTATTATTACCTTGTGTGAGAGCATATGCATTCATTATCTTTTATTCTACTTTCTTTTGTCATTATGGCAGTTGTACTGCTCTGAATCAATTTTTTTTTTTTTTTCTATCTGAGATCATGAAAAACAGAGACAGAAGGAGAGATGTATAGATATTTCCTATAGTCTGGTGGGGAGAAAAAGGATTGAATCTGGACCTCAGACTTGACAAAACAGGTGGCCTATCTAAGTGAGCTATTTTGCTGGCCTATCTTTTATTCTAAGTGGGAAATGTATGCATTTAAGTAGATTTGATTTACTTGTTAGTAATAGCTGGTTGTTTTCATGCTACCATCAAGATGTTATCATAAATCTCAAATGACCTGTTTATAAACATAAGATAGCAACCTCCTCTGAAGCAATATAGAAGACACAAAAAATGACAAGGAAAAATATTAGTCATTTACCTTTGGCCAATATGAAGCTGCCAGCATGTATCCCCCTTGTAAGATGTAAGCTGATTCTGCTGTTCCATTGTTCATCTGGAAACTATCCTGGGTCTCATCCTGGGTAGTGCTCAATGATGCAACACTTTCTTCATCATAGGCTTTCATGTGAGAGGTACCATCTATAAAGAATAATTGTATTATTATTATTATTATCTTCACCAGAGCATTGCTCAGCTCTGGCTTATGGTGTTGAAGGGGATTGAACCTGGGACTTCAAAGCCTCAGGCATGAGAGTCTCTTTGCACAACCATTATCTATTCCCATCCCCAATTATAATTTTATTTTTTAAAAGATTAAATGATTTCATATATATTTTCAAATCTTTAAACAATTTTCTTAGAATAAAAAAATGTGCCCATCATTTAAGAAATAAACATAACACACACACACACACACACACACACAAAACATATTTGTGGGAAAAAGATTTTAAAAATTCTCCTCTGCATGAAAATTAGACCCCTACTTAACTTTCTGAGTTTGTTTTCCTGGAAATACATATGCTCCTAATTGATAGATTACATCTTGATGGAAAAGATGATAAAAACCTGATGGACATACTATCATTCTGTAAGGAGGGCCACTTTTAGTTTTGCTTATCTCTTTGTGTCTACTCTGAAAGTTAGCTCTATATGGGTATTATTAGAGATTCTGGCTCTGATGGGGTACAAGCCCCTTTAAGCCTGAATGGTTCTTGTGCCTATCTGACATTGACTCATTTCTTTACCCTAATATGTTAGAATGCTGCAAGGAGCCTATAGAATATTATCACCTAAAATTACTCTACTAAAAAGCTATAGTTCTTATTCTAGATTTTTCTGAGTAAACACTTGCCTGTGAAATTCTTATAGGTCTGACTGTTAAAGCTAGAAATTATGTTGGTTGTTAGAATATAATATTTTATCAGTGTATATATTTATTTTTTAACCTGTGACTGACTGCCCAGTTCTGGCAATGGGAGGTCCAAGTATGAATTTTTTTTTTTTGCATAGCCATTGTGCTATCTCCCTGGCCCAAGAATATTATCTTATTTACTTACTGGTTAACTTATTCCAGGGAAAACAATACATCTGAAGCAACAAAAAAGAAATAAAACTAAAATTTCAAACTTCTTGGACCTGAATATTGAGTGGGTGCTGTGTACCAGTAATTCTAGTTTCCTTTTCAGAAGTACTTCTCTAAGAAAATCTATATATAGGAGTCGAGTGGTAGCGCAGCAGGTTAAGTGCACATGGTGCAAAGAGCAAGGACTGGCAGTAAAGATCCCGGTTTGAGTCCCCGGCTCCCTACCTGCAGGGGAGTTGCTTCACAAGTGGTGAAGCAGGTCTGCAGGTGTCTATCTTCCTCTCCCTCTCTATCTTCCCCATCTCTCTCCATTTCTCTCTGTCCTACCCAACAATAATGACATCAATAATAATAACTAAAACAAAAAAACAAGGGCAACAAAAAGGGAATAAATAAATATTAAAAAAAAAGAAAATCTATATACAAAGAAGCTAATAATCTTAAACATGCTTAAGCTGTCTGAATCAACTTCTTTTAATTTTCGCTTGAAATGTCTTAAATACAACAAAAGCATATACCTCGTTTTTGGGCTTCCTCTTCTTCACTGTCACTTTCTTCTGATGAAGATGAGGAGGAGGAGGATGACGACGATGATGATGAGGATGATGATGCTGAAGAACAAGAGGAGGATGAAGAAGAACTAGAGCCCGATCGAGAATGGGAACAGGAGGAGGAGGAAGATGAGGAAGACGATGATCTGGAAGAACAGGATGATTGCTCAGAATCAGAGTCAGAATCAGAACTAGATTCTGAGCCTCGTTTGTGGACTCGCTGTTTCTTAGAAGCTGGGTTTGGAGTAAGGGGTTCTGTTCTGGCTGCAACCATGCGTCTGTCTGTTTCACCTTTTCCACCAGATTTCTGGTCTCCAGTAGCCTGTGGTACAACACCATTCTTTGGACTTACAGGCTCAGACTTTATTAGTGTCCTGTTTTCCTCTGAAGACATAGATTCTTCTTCAGAAGACTGAGGCTCCTCTTTGAGGTTTTCGCTTTTAACTTTCACATCCTCTAGAATAATACCTTTAGCATCCAGGAGCCTAGGTAGAGAGGTAAGAGGAGAAGCAGAAAGTGCTACTTGGTATTGCTGTAAAAGTGGGGTAGAAGTCCTTGAATGAGTCATCTTAGTTTGACTGTAGTTCCTCTGGGCTGCCATAAATGAGAGTTCAGGATCACGGAGAATGTGATAATCTGTTCGGCTCACCCCATGTTTAGCAGCTCCAATGAGCAAGTCTCTATCATGAGGTCCACATTCCCACCAGACTGGTAAATCTGGATTTGGATGGCAAAGCTTCAAGCGTTCAAACAACTGTGGATGTCGAAGGGCCTGTTCCCGTACTTTCCTTAGAAGTTCAATGCGATACAAAGTCCTGGAAGCACGCTCTTCTGTTATTGGCTGGATAAAAATATTTGGATCCACCAATTCTACATTGAAACAAGAAGAAAAATATTAATTTCAAAAATATTTCCATCACAGGCTTAAAACAAGTAATGTCTTCTAAAACATACATCTAAGAATTACCATTGTATAGTTTCTGTAACTACTTCTCATTTTTGAAAAAAGTTTATCTATATATTAATGAGAGATGGAGAACCATCGCATCACTATATATGGCACGTGGGTGCCAGGGATTAAAATCAGGACATTATGCTTGAGAGTTCAGTGCTTTATTGACTGTGCTTATGTATAGTGAATAGAGACAGAGGGAAATCAAGAAGGAAGAGAGAAGGAGAGAGAGAGACAGACAGACAGACAACAGCAGCACTGTTTCACTGTTCATGAAGCTTTCTCCCTGTAGCTAGGGACCAGGGCCTTGAACCTGGGCCCTTATACAGTGTAATGTTTAATGTTAAGGTTGCACTACCATCTGTTTTTATCAGTCCATATTTTAATCAGAGGAAAAATACCTGGATTTATTTAAAAATATAAATATAGTGTATTGCACCAAAGTAAAAGACTCTGGGGTGGAGGGTACAGGTCCTGGAACATGATGGCAGAGGAGGACCTACTGGGGGTTGAACTGTTATGAAGAAAACTGGGAGACTTTATGCATGTACAAACTATTGTAGTTTACTGTCAACTGTAAACCATTAATCCCCAATAAAGAAATTAAAAAATATGTAAGTAAAAAGAGCTAAGTAATAACCCACATATCAAAGTTCACTGTTTCTCAAATATACCAATGTAACTCAAAGAATTAGTGACACCTAAGGCTTTTTTAAAATTTGAGAAAAGCACAGGGACAATTGTCAAACAGTATTCTGAAGTACTAGTCTGTGATGGCATTGTTTCAACTTTAGATTGTTAGCACAGTGGGTTAAGCGCACATGGTGCTAAGTGCAAGGAGAGGGTAAGATCCTGGTTAGAACACCTGGCTCCCCTCCTGCAGGGAAGTCACTTCACAAGCAGTGAAGCAGATCTGCAAGTGTCTTTCTCGTCCCCTGTCTTCCTGTCCATTTTCGATTTCTCTCTGTCCTATCCAACAATGACCACAGCAATAGGAACAACAATGATAAACAAGGGCAACAAAAGGAAAAAATGGCTTCCAAGAGCAGTGGATTCGTAGTGCAACCACCGAGCCCCAGCAATAACCCCGGAGGCAAAATAAATAAATAAATAAATAAATAAATTACCACAGCTATTAAAAAAAAAATCAAACCAACGCTTATGTTTGTTAAAAGTATTGTACAAATGCTAGTTTCCTGGGCTAATTATTATGCTGTTACTTAGTTATATAATCATGCAATGTGTTACAAGAATAGAGGCAGACTAAGGAATATATATGTAAACTTGTACTGCCCCCTAACTTTTCTGAAAGCCTAAAAGTAGCTCAAAATAAAAAAAAATATAAAAAAGAAAGACCATGGAAAATTAATATTGAACATGAAATAAGAATCAGAGTGCCTACTCTACTTTGGAGATCTAGGCAGCTGTTACAGTGCTTAACAGGTGCAAAAACTGGTCAGTTAAAGAAGAAACAAAGTATTTTTTCTTTTTAAGTTAAGTTATATATTCAAACAATTACATGATTATTAGGTCAATAACAAAAAATATAAAAGCAAACAAATATTTATTAAGCTTCCTGGACCTACTTACTCACAATAGCACTATTAGGTCTCAAGTGCATTAAACAGGCCTTTGGGCTCATATACAGTAAAAAAGAAATGAAACAGTGCTGTGAACTAAGGAAGTTTGAGAAAATGATCTAAGTAAAACCCCAATCATTACTATCAAGGAAGGACTAACTTTTCTTTTTTTTCTTGCACTAACTTTTCAATTGAAATTTAGTAATTAGCCTTACACTTTTCTTTTAAAGCTAGGTTCAAGTGATGAATTCACTCATATAACTATATAAAGCTAGCAGGAATTAGGCAAATAAAACAAAAACAGCAACCTGAGAGATGGTGCAGTGGGTAGTACACAGAACTTACATGCATGAGATCCTAAGTTTGATTGCCAACACTGCATGTCAGAACATTCTTTATGCTCTTTCTCATGAATAGATCTACCTCTTTAAAAAGAGCCTAGAGGGAGTCGGGCAGTGGTGCAGTGGGTTAAGCGCATGTGCTGCAGAGCACAAGGACTGGCCTAAGGATCCCGGTTCAAGCCCCCAGCTCCCTACCTGCTGGGGAGTCGCTTCACAGGCGGTGAAGCAGGCCTGCAGGTGTCTTTCTCTCCCCCTCTCTGCATTCCCCTCCTCACCATTTCTCTCTGTCCTAGCCATCAATAACCACAACAGTGTTAAACAACAAGGACAACAAAAGGAAAAATAAATAAATAAAAAAAAAATCTTAAAAAAAAAAGAGCCTAGAATGTTCCCAGCTGTGAAAATAGACTGTGAGCTCAGATTGACAGGGACACAGAGGTTATATAGGTTCCTGTGCTAAACATGAATAGATATGGGCTCTGGGTCAGACTGACATGGTAAATAGTTGATTTACATATTTTCCTTATGGTTGGGAGCTACTCTCTGCCCTGATCCCGCCTTCTATTTTATTCTTAACTTGAACACCATCTTCCCAACTCAAACACCATTTTTTCAAATATTGTTTTTAGTCCACTTGCATGTTGCCTATCAGGCTCAGGCAAAAATTACTAAAGTCATGGGGCCCCTTGGAACATACCTAAAATAGACTTCCTAGCTTCTTCTCACCTGAAGATCCCTAATCTCATCTGCTGTATTCCTACCTTTGGGTTCCTGTTTATTAAACAATTTGTCCTGCTTTATATCTTTTGCCTTTCAGACAGCAAGTTGCAGAAACTACTATAATTCCATGCTGACTTCACCAATGTGTCCTGGAACTTCCTCTCCAAAGCCCTACCCCACCTGCTATCACTCATGTCCACTGAAGAATCTTGGTCTATACTGCCAGAGTGGTAAATGTTAGAGGAAGATGAACAGAGAAGAGGAAAAAGAAAAAAAAAAAAAGGAGGGGCGGGGACACACTCAGAAGTAGCAGATGTGGCTTACAAAGGAAGAGAAGGCAGGAACATAATAAAAAAGGGCAAATATATAAATATAGATAGGTAGTAAAGATATAATAGTCAAACCATATCTGTGATCTTGGGAGAACTACTGCAATTTCCAGTGGAGGGAATGGAGATACAGAACTCTGGTGGTGGGAATGGTATAGAATTATACCCATTATCATATAATTTTGTAAATCAAAATTAAATCACTAATACAATTTGTTTTTTAAAGAGAAAAAACAAAAAGGAAGGCTTTGTAGTAACCATAAATAACAGATAACACAACATATAACAGAGCCTCATACATGCATGATTTCACTGCTTCCATGCCATTTCTCTCCCCCACCTCCAAACACACATGGGTAGATTTAAAGGTTGAGAAACTACAGCATCAGAATTTCCTCTAGTACCACAGCACCTCCCTCGTGGTGTTCAAGATTGAACTTGGGCCACACTTAGGGCAAGGCCTCAACTCCTACTTGGTGAGTTAAATCTCCAGTCCTGTTGATCTTTCCTTTCTATCCATTTATGTTCTTACCACAGAATTTAAAGTAGATTAAAATCTCCCATCCAAGTACTAATGAGGTCTGACCCTGCTTAACTTCTGAGATCAGATGAGATCGGGTATGTTCAAGATGTATGGCCAGAGACAAAGTAGACTAAAAATCTAATCTGAATTAACAGGTAGTTGGACAACCAAGTGACCTCCTACTTTATTCAGTGGACTTAAAAAACTTGTTGGAAAATACAATCTATCTCAAAAAGTCAGCCAAGAACTGTGAAGTACCAGTGATGAAAATGAACCAATGAATAAAAATCTAAAAGGAGGAGAAGGAATAGAGACTTTCAAACATACACAATCCTGGAATATTGCTATGTTGAAAATAACATTAAAATGAGAGCTGAAGGTAGTGAATTTTCAGTAATTTTGTTTCTTTAAGTAAAACAGGAAAAAATATATATACATACCTTCTTTGGAAGGAAGACGACAAACCCTCCGACACATAGACATGAATGCATACAAATATTTCTCCAAACTATCATCAGTTTTTTTATGTAGCCTAGCCATAGCTCTAAATTTTGTCCAATCAAACTGGCCTCTGTCAGGATCAAATACCACTCCAAATGTAGATACAACTCTATAAAAATCAGCCTCTTCTCTTCTTGTCCACCTGTTTTGAATTAAGTTAAAGAAAAAGCCACATTGCTTATTGCTGAATATTATAACAAAAATTAAAAGGCTTCAACTAACCTACCACTTTTAAAAGGGTTAAATCCAAGGTTGCTGCTCTGTAAATATTTTTAAGCATGCTAATGAACTCATCTATGCAGTCATGCTTCTTTTCCTTTAAATAATGAGTCTCCCATATGAAAAAATAACCATGGGAAACAAGACCACATAAGATCCCTCTTATCCCACAACTTTGTTGATTGTAAAAGTCATTAATAAAATATAAAAGTAAAATGAAATCCAAATCTTTAAAATAAAAGAATATTTGTGAAACTCCTTTTATAAAATTTACTTATTTTTTTAAAGGTTTTGCTTTTTTAAAAAAAAAATTTAAATATTTATTCCATTTTTGTCATCCTTGTTATAGTTATTGTTGTTGATGTTGTCGTTGTTGGATAGGACAGACAGAAATAGAGAGGAGGGGAAGACAGAGAGGGGGAGAGACAGATAAGACACTTGCAGACCTGCTTGACCATCTGTGAAGTGACTCCCCTGCAGGTGAGGAGCCGGGGGCTAGAACCAGGTTCCTTATGCCGGTCCTTGCGCTTTGCGCCACGTGCGCTTAACCTGCTGCGCTACTGCCTGACTCCCAAAATTTACTTATTGACTGATTTAATAATGATCAACAAAACCATAGGATAAGAGGGGTACAATTCTACACAATTCCCACCATGAGAGCTACATATCCCATCCCCTCCACTGGAAGCTTTCCTATTCCTTATCTCTCTGAGAGTATTGACCCAGGATCATTAGGTAGTGCAGAAGGTGGAAGGTCTGGCTTCTGTAATTGTTTCTCTGCTGGACATGGGTGTTGGCAGGTGAAACCATACCTCCAGCCTGTTTCTATCTTTCCCTTGTGGGCAGAGCTCTGGAGAGGTGGGGTTCCAGAACACATTGGTGAGGTGAAACTCTTAAGATGGATGTGTAAATGAGGTATGTCAGAGAAAGATCCTTAGAAAACATTAACAGGCTATTTTTATTATCGTGAAAATTAATGTAATGGTAATGTAAAAGTCTTAGAAATCAATCATATGAACTGGATTAAGAAAAACAGGAATGGAAAAGATAGGATGAACTGAAAAGACAATACATCTACTGAGTTGTTGGAAAAGCCATGATGTATTTTTCTATGAGTTCTATGCAAAAATGAGTCATGACTTTTACAACAACCCAGTATATAGCTATATTTATATGAATAATACAGTGCCTACCTCTAAAGACCACAACTTAGAAAGACACAGAAAAAAATTAATGTCATTTTTAACATGGCAACAAATTATTAGTTTATGTAAGTGCTATATGAATGCATAATACAATACTGTGAGCTAGACTAGACAGGTTGAAAACATTAACAGAAGGGGGCTGGGCAGTAGCACAGCAGGTTAAGCGCACATGGTGCAAAGAGCAAGGACCGGCATAAGGATCCTGGTTTGAGCCCCCAGCTCCCCACCTGCACAGAGGTCACTTCACAACGGTGAAGCAGGTCTGCAAGTGTCTTATCTTTCTCTCCCCCCCCCCGATTTCTCTCTGTCCTATCCAACAACAATGACAGCAATAACAACAAAAATGATAAACAACAAGGGCAACATAAGGAAAAAAATAGCCTCCAACAAGCAGTGGATTTACAGTGCAGGCACTGAGCCCCAGCGATAACCCTGGAGGCAAAAAATAAATAAATAAAATAAAAAATTAATTAATAGAAGAGATAGAAGATGTGTTAAGCACTGAAGGGTGGGCTAGGTAAGGACTAAAGAGCAGGGAGAGTATTTTCATTCAGGAACCGGAACAATATGAACTAGTATAAAGCATGTAATTCTGGCTGAGGGAATAGAAGTAGCTAAAATAAAAGCACTGGAAGCTTAAATTGAAGAGAATCTTGAACTGAGGCTTTACACTATACAAAATAGAGAACCACTGAATAGCATGGGAAAATTAATGTTTTCATATAAACCATATCTGACAGCACGAGGGAAAACACATGTTGTTAAATAAAGATGGTGAAAATTCTCTGTTATTCTTCCTACAGAGATTTAGGATCTGTTTCCCTTTCCCTAAGTCTTGGTTAGCCCTGTGATTTTGTTTGTTTATTGAACAACAGTAGGTAGTTAAAAGGGATATTTTGTAACTGCTGATTCTGGACCTCATGAAGTTTGCAACCTAAAATGTTCTCTCAGAATCTGAGACCTGCTGGTGGCCAGCATTAACTACTAGCCATACAAATGAAATCACCCTTTTGGACCTTCCAGCCAACATCAGGAGAGAAGTAAGTCAACACAGAATTGTAGAAAGTAAAATATCAAGTACGGTCTGTAAGTACAATGCCAATAACCTTTATTAGAAACTATCTATGCTGGTAGTAGTATCTTAGATTATGTCTAAGATAATAAGATCTTAAGTCTCAGACTAAATGCTATGACAATGAATATCCAACTGAAACAAAAATGATATATTTTCCAGAGAACATTCAAAGACCCATGCTTAACAAGGATGTCATGTTATAGTTAAGTATTTCTAATATTTTCTCAACAAGTTAGACCTTTTGGGATTAGAAAGCTTACCTGTCTCCTTAATATTATCTCTATCAGGATGTTGTATTCCCATCTGTTCCCCTCTAACATCACTATTTCCAAGGGTTCATTCACTGCATAAAGCTCAGATGAGCTTGTCTTCTATACACTTATAACTTTCACGATGAAAAAGAAGATAGAATGTTTTATGTGATCTAAATTTATGTTTGCTTGATAATTTAATTCTTGTTTTGATAATTTCATTTTCAGTTTGCTTAGAATCTTCATTTTTTTCTCATACCTCACTATTCATAAACATAACAAAAGAATGATCAAGTACGGTCTGTAAGTACAATGCCAATAACCTTTATTAGTTTTACCTTATTAATTTGTGTGTACATGTAAATATGTGCATATGGAAACAAGCACTTATGCACACATGTATCTATGTATAAAGATGTCTACTTTGAAAAACCTCTATATTTGTTCTTCAAAATGAACTAATCTAACACTCTTCAGAATGAACAACTATATTTAGACACTATTTAAAAAACTGATAATATTGTCTTACCTCTGCTGTCTTTCTATCTTGGCCGCCATTTTAGGATTAAGAGTGGCTTCTTCATAAAGAGGCTGCATTACACTGGCAGGCACTGAGAAAGTAGGTTGCATCTGTTGGATTTGTCTGTTTTTATTAGTACGCTGATATGCAGTGATGAGACGCCTTAAACGTGTGGTTAAAGCTGATTGAGTAGGCCAGTAAATTTTATCACCCTCCATTAGCTGGCCATCTATATTTAAAGAGACTCATGTCAATACAAAAATAAAACTATAAACAGAAATAAAATAAGAACTCCTTAAACTGACATTGTCATGAACCTTACAATAACAGCAAAAGTCCCCTCTTAAATTTTTTTTTCTTGGTGCTCAACAAGATAGCTCACCTGGGAGAGTGCCTGCTTTTGTCATGTGTACGACTCAGGTTCAAGCCCTCAGTATACCACATGGGAGTACTACCGCACTTGAGGAAGCTGGTGCTGGGCATCTTTACCTCGCTTTCTGTCTCTAACTCTCTGAAAATTGGCCTGGAGTAGTGAATCCCTGGCAATAGCAAAAAGCAAAAAAATTTTTTTCTTTCACTCTGAATATATGAATGGGGGAAAAAAAACTACCTCGAATCCTCTCATCAAAGTTTTCTTTCTTTCTTCCTTTCTAGTTATCTTAATTTATTGGATAGAGATAGCTAGAAATCGAGAAGGGAGGGGGGATATAGACACCTGCAGCCCTGCTTCACCACTTGCAAAGCTTTCCCCCTGAAGGTGGGGACTGGGTGCTTGAACCCGGGTCCCTATGCACTGTACATGTGTGCTCAAACCAGGTGTGCCACCACCTGGCCCCCTCATCAAAGTTTTCTTTAGGGGTCAGGTGATGGTGCACTGGGTTAAGTGCACATAGTACAAAGTGCAAAGACCTATGCAAGGATTCCCGTTTGAACCCCTTGCTCCCTACCTCCAGGGGAGTCTTCACAAGTGGTAAAGCAGGTTTGCAGGTATCTGTCTCTCTCTCCCTCTCTTTCTTTCCCTCCCCTATCAATTTCTTTCTGTCCTATCCAATAAAATGAAGAAAAAAAAAAAAAAGACAGCAAGGAGCAGTGTATTTGTAGTGCAGACTCTGAGCCCCAGTGATAATCCTGAGGACAAAAAAATAAAAAAAAATTTTCTTTAAACTACTGATCTGATAATAATACAAAGAATTTTAAGATCTGCTCAAAGTAAGTGGGTTACAGTAGATAAAGAATAGCCATGTTATCTGTTCATTTTTATACAGGATGGCAAGTTAAGTCCAGGGCCTCCCTCATGCATAATACCACCGGCAAGCAGCCTCCCAAGGCCAATTCTTTCAGTCTTCAAAATATTTTGAGACAGTGAGAACCCAAGTCTACCATTCATGCAGCTCCTGTGATGCCATGTTTGAAACCTTCATATGGTGCAGAGGCTCTAATGTAAGATCTTATGCACAAGGCCTGTGCTCTAGCAGGTGAGCTATCTCTAGGTCCCAATACTGTCTATTTAAAGAGAACTTCACTTATAGGGAAAATGTAACTCTTGCATTTCCAGATCTAATACATCTTATTGGCTTTATCAATAAATGCTGTAACTTAATTCAATTTGACAATGTTGTAGCTTTAAACTTTTATTCATCCAATAAAGTACAGGATACAACACTCTTATTTCCAGGGTATAGTATTATAGTTATATGCACCACTATTACATAGTAATCATTCATGTTAAACAAAAACTATTCTTTCACGAATAGTGGAACTAAAGAAAGTAAGGCACTATTGGTTGTCAACTGGAAATGGATGTACTTTAGTGACAAGATGTTTCTATTCTGTCATCACAGAAAATAGAAGCAAGGCTCTGCACAGAAACTGGATGATTAAAGTGGTTCTAAATGAGATTATGGAACTAATCAGAAACTGAGTGTACTTTAAACACTTTAATAATAATAATAATAATATTCTTCAAGTTTGGTAAGTCATAAAAATCAAAACTTCCATGAAAAGACTTAGTGAAATGCTACAGTTCCCAATTAACCTATATGTACTATAATGATTACAACTGTCTTCAGTAAAATTCTCATATACATTCGAAACATCACAAAGCCTTATTAATATACTGACTTCATGTTACTACAAGAGCGTTAATTTATAGGAACATGAAGACATCATTGTAATTTACCTCCATCTGCTATAACAAGATCTCCTGGTGATGAAACATCATCCTTTAAAAGAAAATAGAGATTTATCACAGGGTAGTTGAGTAAAGAGAGGTAAGAAGAAAAGAGAATCAAACATTTTTTAATGATTTGCTATAAGTTTATAATAATATGTAGATGTTGAGAGTAAAACAAATTGTTCTTAACAGAATATTTTCATAATAGAATTCTTAGTGATTACTTGAACAAAAATAAACATTTAAGTTTCTAGTCTTCAATTACCACCTTTTCATACTTCTCTATTGCCCGGGGCACCTGGAATAGTCATTACTTACTAAATTTCCTTTTATATGGTTACTTTCAGGCTAACTCCTTTTCCTACACCCATCCTCTGTTAATGTGCCTTGAGTTTTACTGTTGACATGGTACTCCCATGTGGTGCTCAAGATTCAATTCTGGGTCCTTGTACATGGAAAAGTGTGTGTTTTACTGGGGGAGCTTTCTCTCTTACCTGAAAGTTCTGTCCCCCAAAACGATTTTGGCTTTACCATCACATAGTGGTCTAAGTCTCATCTCAATCTTTATATGCGTCAATATCTAAGTTTCTTCGCTAATGAGATAAGCAAAATGTATCTGAATGTTATAGCATCATCTAATCTTTTTATCACATTTTCATATATGTTAATAGAAACTTCTCATTTTAATATCATTTTCAATTACAAAGTGAAACTTGAATTGAATGTGGTGTACTGCACCAAAGTAAAGAAGAGTGGGCAAGAAGGGGAAGGGAGTGGGTGAAGAGTGTTAGGCTGCACTGCGTGGAAATAGACCTAAGTTGGGGGTGAGAGTGTTTTGCAGAGACCTATCATCAAGAGATGTGAAACTGTACCCATGTGCCAAGAACTATAATGTAAGACATTAAGTCCCCAATAAATGATAAAAACTACATCATTTTCCCTATGCCACAGGTTATTATCTGTATTTTTGCCCTTTCCAACTCTGTTCTTTTGACTTTTTGTAAGCAATGCTGTTAGAACTATGCTTTTGTAATTTGTAATTCCTTTAAGCTTGACTCTCAATTTCAAACTGTGCAAGTACAGTTTCTACCTGTCACTGTATACCATTCTTAGCCTGCTTTAGGATTTTATGGGAGACAGCTTCTTAGTTCTTGGCAGTGTAGCACTGCGTCAGCCACATTACACATCAACCCTCAGTGTGTACAAAAGGGGAAATCAGGCAAGTTCAGTATGATAATAATATGTGG
This sequence comes from Erinaceus europaeus, assembly GCF_950295315.1. Classification (NCBI taxonomy): domain Eukaryota; kingdom Metazoa; phylum Chordata; class Mammalia; order Eulipotyphla; family Erinaceidae; genus Erinaceus; species Erinaceus europaeus. The sequence continues at coordinate 156,326,954 of NC_080163.1, forward strand.
TATCTGTTAATATAAGCTGTTCAATTTTACTCATATTGTGAGGAACTAAAGAATTACAAGTAATGCAAGATGAAGGAAAAACCACAAGAAAAACAAAGGAGTAACTAGAATGAACGTATGTGTGTGTATATATATATATTTGCCACAGGGGCTCAGTGCCAGCACTACAAATCCACTGCACCCAGAAGCCATTTTCTTTCTTTTCTTTTCTTTAAAGGAATTAAACTTTTTAAATTATCTTTATTTTATTTACTGGCTAGAGATACCCAGAAATCTAGAGGGAAGGGGATGATAGAGAGGGAGAGACAGAGAGACACCTGCAATACTGCTTCACTACTTGCAAAGCATTCTCCCTGCAGGTGGGGACTGGGGATTTGAACGCGGGTCCTTGTGCAGTGTAACATGTGCACTCAACCAGGTGTGCTACCACCCGGCCCCTTCATTTTCTTTCCAATTTTTATTAGATAGGACACAGAGAAATTGAGAAGAGGGAGATAGAGAGGGGGGATGAAAGACAGATACCTGCAGATCTGCTTCACTGCTCATGAAGTATGTCCCCACGAAAGCGGTGTGCAGAGGCTCAAAGTGAGATCCTATGCACCACTGCCCGGCCTCCCCAGAATGAAGGATTTCAACATATAATGCAAAGCATACCTCTATATCATCTTTAAAGAGAGCTGGGGCAGGTTTGTATTCTGGGTCTTCTACATCCCTGTTAAAATAACAGTAAATGCTCAAATTACTGCAATGAATTTAAAATCACATAGAATTTTGTTGGAAGATTTTTTTTTTTTTTTCCTCCAGGGTTATTGCTGGGCTCGGTGCCTGCACCATGAATCCACTGCTCCTGGAGGCCATTTTTTCCCCTTTTTGTTGCCCTAGTTTTTGCAGCCTTGTTGCGGTTATTATTGCCATTGTTGATGTTGCTTTGCTGTTGGATAGGACAGAGAGAAATGGAGAGAGGAGGGGAAGACAGAGAGAGAAGGGAGAGAAAGATAGACACCTGCAGACCTGCTTCACTGCCCGTGAAGCAACTCCCCTGCAGGTGGGGAGCCGGGGGCTCGAACCGGGATCCTTACACCGGTCCCTGCGTTTTGCGCCACGTGCGCTTAACCCACTGCGCCACCGCCCGACTCCCGGAAGATTTTTTTAAATTGTGCTTTAAATGTCATTCTTTGGGCTGGGGAGATAGCATTATGATTATGCAAAAGACATTAATGCTGGGAGGCTCTGAAATCCCAGGTTCACCTTCAAACACCAACATAAATCAGTCCTGAGCAAAGCTCTGGTCTTGTTCTTTCTGTATCTCTAGGATTCTCTTTAAATTAAGCAAATTAGTCTCTCCCGGATCAACCAGGAATACCAAAGGAGACCACCTGGGACCAAAACAAGACAGGACTAGAACGACTTCAGGAACTCACCGAATCACCAGTGAGTGCAAACACATGTGGCTGGTAGACAGCGAGGAGCCTAGGGAGAGATTAAGCGGCTGGTAACAAACTGGCAGTTTATCAGACACCACCTCCAGTCTGTTCTACCAACAAGGGGACGGCTGAAGGGAGGCGAGGACTCCCCTGAGACTCACCAAGTGCAACTCTGAGTCTCCATTATGACTGCCCTCAGAATCTGGAGCAGTGGCAGGGAGGGACACCAGGGGACAGAGATCTAACCAGGAAACTCAGGAGAAGACCTATACCTTGGTGGCATAGCGGTGGGGCTGTGAAAGTCTCTCTGCATAACCACCAGAGTATCTCTGTCACACCCTGCTTTATGTCTTGGTCAGGAGTCAGTGATTAAGCTAAGAAGCCTATTTATAGTTTAAAAGCCCTCGGGCTCCCACAGCCTACAGGGAAGAAAAAGCACAAAAGAGGCTTTTAAGCCATTGAGCTTCAAATCAGGGATTAAAATACGATTGAAACAACTGTTAACTTCCACCACTGTGAACTCTTTAATTACCTTACTTAGACACAAGTCAATCCAGGCAATAGTGATCAGTAATTTGAAAAGTACTGAGAAAGGGACCTCATAATATACTATATAAAATGGTTAAACCAACAAGAAGAAATATTGGAGAAATGAACCAGGACAAGAGTCCAGCTAAAAGTCCCCCAAAGGGTGAAGCACAAAATAACAGGTCAGCATCCAAATACTAGCTGAGGAAATAATCACAAGATTGAGTAAAGAGTTTGAATGAATTGTCATCAGAAATACAGGAACAACAAATGAGAGTCTGGAATAAAACACTAATTATCTCAAGGTTATTAGAGAGCTGAAAGCTGAAATAGCTGAGCTAAGAACACAACTGGCTGAACAAGCTAAAACAGTATCAGAACAGGGTAACAAAATAGATGGGTAACTCCAGTAGAGGGCAGAGAGAATAGAATCAATGAGGCTGAAGACAGAATTAGCAAGATTGAGGACGATTTAGAGACAACTAAAAAAGAAGTAAGAAGGGAGTCGGGCGGTGGCACAGCGGGTTAAGCGCACGTGGTGCAAAGCGCAAGGACCGGCACAAGGATCCCGGTTTGAACCCTGGCTCCCCACCTGCAGGGGAGTTGCTTCACAGGCGGTGAAGCAGGTCTGCAGGTGTCTGTCTTTCTCTACCCCTCTGTCTTCCCCTCCTCTCTCCGTTTCTCTCTGTCCTATCCAACAACGACGACGACAACAATAATAATAATTACAAGAATAAAACAACAAGGGCAACAAAAGGGAATAAATAAATATTAAAAAAAAAGAAGTAAGAAATCTCAAAAAGAGATTAAGAGATACTGAAAACAACAACAGAGTTCTATAGGATGACTTCAAAAGAAACATTATACGCATTATTGGCTTACTAGGGGAAGAGAGAGAGAGAGAGAGAAAGAGAGAGACAGGGAGAGAGGAAGAAAGCATTCTTCAGGCCATAATAGCTGAAAACTTCTCTAGTCTAGACAACATCAAAGACATAAAGGTTCAAGAAGCCCAGAGGGTCCCAAACAGAATTAACCCAGACTTAAAGACACCAAGACACATCATATTTACAATGGAAAGGAATAAGGATAAAGAAAGGATCCTGAAGGCTGGAAGAAAAAAAAAAAAAAAAAACAAAGAGTCACCTATAGAGGAAAACCATTAAGATTAGCAGCAGACTTCTCCATACAAACACTACAGGCCAGACAAGAATGGCAAGATATCTATCGAGTACTCAATGAGAAAAGCTTTCAACCAAGAATACTGTATCTTGCTAGACTGTCATTCAGACTAGATGGAGACATAAAAACCTTCTCAGACAAGCAACAGCTGAAGGAATCAACTAACACCAAGTCTGCCCTGAAAGAAGTTCTGAAAGGTCTCCTATAAACAGTCAGACCACCATAAATAGGCCACATATCAGAACACTCTAAAACTCTACATGAATGGCATTAAAATATCTTCAATCTTTGATATCAATAAATGTCAATGGCCTGAATTCACCTATTAAAAGACACAGAGTAGGAAGAGGGATCAGAAAATACAGCCCAACAATATGCTGTCTACAGGAAACCCAACTAACTCAACAAGACAAACAAAGACTTAAAGTGAAAGGATGGAAAAACGATCATATAAGTAAATGGCCCACAAAAAAGGGCAGGAACAGCTATTCTCATAACTGATACGATAGACTTTAAAATAGATTAAGATAAAAAAATATAGGAATGGACACTACCTAGTGCTCAGAGGATCAGTCAATCAAGAGGACTTAACAATTATTAACATCTATGCACCCAATGAGAAGCCATCTAAATACATCAAACATCTACTGAAAGAGTTACAGCAATATATTAACAGCAACACAGTCATAGTAGGGGACTTCAACACTCCACTCTCTCAACTTGACAGATCATCCAGGCAGAAAATCAATAAAGTCATAAGGGAGCTAAATGAAGAGCTAGATAAACTAGAACTATTGGACATTTTCAGAGTCATCCATCCCAACAAACTGGAATACACATTTTACTCAAGTCCACATGAGTCATTCTCAAGGACAGACCATATGTTAGGGCACAAAGACAGCATCAGCATATTCAAGAGCACTGAAATCATCCCAAGCATATTTTCAGACCACAGTGGAATTAAATTAACACTTACTAATCAATAAAAGATTAGTAATAGTCCCAAAATGTGGAAGCACAACAATACACTTCATAACAACTTCTGGGTCAAAGAAGAAATAAAAGAAGAAATCGAAATGTTTCAAGAGTTCAATGAAAATGAAGACACAAGCTATCAAAATATTTGGGACAAGGCTAAGGTAGTACTGACAGGGAAGTTCATAGCAATATAAGCACACATTAGGAAACAAGAAAAATCACAAATAAACAGCCTGATTGCACATCTTAAAGACCTAGAAGGAGAAGAACAAAGGAACCGGAAAGCAAATAGAAGGCAGAAATCACTAAAGTTAGGGCAGAAATAAATAACATTGAAAATAAGAAAACCATACAAAAGATCAACGAAAGTAAAAGCTGGTTCTTCGAAAGAGTAAACAAAATCGACAAACCTTTAGCCAGACTCACAAAACAAAAAAGGGAGAAGACAAAAATAAATCGGATAGTAAATGAAAGAGGAGCTATCACAATAGACACCGCAGAAATTCAACATATCATGCGACGCTTCTGTGAACAACTATATGCCACCAAGCTAGAGAACCTGGAAGAAATGAATGATTTCCTAGATACCTACCAACTTCCAAAACTAAGTAAAGAGGAAGTAGATAACATGAACAGGCCCATCACAGCTAATGAAATTGAAACAGTTATCAAAAATCTTCCCCAAAATAGAAGTCCTGCACCAGATGGTTTTACAAATGAATTCTAAAAAACCTTCAAAGAAGAACTAATACCTCTACTTTTAAAAGTCTTCCAGAAGATTGAAGACACTGGAATACTCCCTGCCAGCCACCATATGAAGCCACCATAACTCTGATACCAAAAGCAGACAGGGATACAACCAAAAAAGAAAACTAAAGACCAATATCTCTGATGAACATAGATGCTAAAATATTGAACAAAATTCTAGCCAACCGGATACAGCAGTATATTAAAAAGATTGTTGATCATGACCAAGTGGGGTTTATCCCAGGCATGTAAGGTTGGTTTAATATACATAAATCAATCAACGTGATCCACCACATCAACAAAAGCAAGGCCAAAAACCACATGGTCATATCAATAGATGCAGAGAAAGCCTCTGACAAAATAAAATATCCCTTTATGGTCAAAACACTACACAAATGGGAATAGATGGAAAATTCCTCAAGATAGTGGAGTCTATATATAGCAGACCTACAGCCAACATCATACTCAATGGCGAAAAAGTGGAAGCATTTCCCCTCAGATCAGGTACTAGATAGGGCTGCCCACTATCACCATTACTATTCAACATAGTGTTGGAAGTTCTTGCCATAGGAATCAAGCAGGAGCAAGGAATTAAAGGCATACAGATTGGAAGAGAAGAAGTCAAACTCTCCCTATTTGCAAATGACATGATAGTATACATAGAAAAACCTAAGGAATCCAGCAAGAAGCTTTTGGAAATCATGAGGCAATACAGTAAGGTGTCAGGCTACAAAATTAACATTCAAAAGTCAGTGGCATTCCTCTATGCAAACACTAACTTAGAGGAAGATGAAGTCCAGAAATCAATTCCTTTTACTCTAGCAACAAAAACAATTAAATATCTAGGAGTAAACCTAACCAAAGATGTGAAAGACTTGTATACTGAAAACTATGAGTCACTACTCAAGGAAATTGAAAAAGACACAAAGAAGTAGAAAGATATTCTATATTGATTGGTTGGAAGAATTAACATTATCAAAATAAATATACTACACAGAGCCATCTACAAATTTAATGCTATCCCCATCAAGATCCCAAGCACATATTTTAGGAGAATAGAACAAATGCTACAAATGTTTATCTGGAATCAGAAAAGACCTAGAATTGCCAAAACAATCTTGAGAAGAAAGAACAGAACTGGAGGCATCACACTCCCAGATCTCAAATTGTATTATAGGGCCGTTGTCATCAAAACTGCTTGGTACTGGAACATGAACAGACCACACTGATCAGTGGAATAGAATTGAGAGCCCAGAAGTAAGCCCCCACACCTATGGACATATAATCTTTGACAAAGGTGCCCAGACTATTAAATGGGGAAAGCAAAGTCTCTTCAACAAACGGTGTTGGAAAAAATGGGTTGAAACATGCAGAAGAATGAAAGAGAACCACTATATTTCAACAAACACAAAAGTAAATTCCAAGTGTATCAAGGACTGGGATGTTAGATCAGAAACTATCAGATACTTAGAGGAAAATATTGGGAAAACTGTTTTCCACATAAATTTTAAAGACATCTTCAATGAAATGAATCCTATTACAAAGAAGACTAAGGCAAGCAAAAATCTATAGGACTACATCAAATTAAAAAGCTTCTGCACAGCAAAAGAAACCACTACCCAAACCAAGAGACCTCTCACAGAATGGGAGAAGATCTTAACATGCCATACATCAGACAAGAGGCTACTAACCAGAATATATAAAGAGCTTGCAAATCTCAACAACAAGAAAACAATCCCATCCAAAAATGGGGGGAGGCATGGACAGAATATTCACCACAGAAGAGATCCAAAAGGCTGAGAAACACATGAAAAGATGCTCCAAGTCTCTGACTGTCAGAGAAATGCAAATAAAGACAGCAATGAGATACCACTTCACTCCTGTGAGAATGTCATACATCAGAAAAGGTAATAGCAGCAAATGCTGGAGAGCTTGTGGGGGTCAAAGGAACCCTCCTGCACTGCTGGTGGGAATGTCAATTGGTCCAACCTCTGTGGAGAACAGTCTGGAGAACTCTCACAAGGCTAGAAATAGACCTACCCTATGAGCCTGCATTTCCTCTTCTGGAGATGTATCGTAAGGAACCCTACACAACCATCCAAAAAGATCTGTGTACACATATGTTCTTGTCAGCACAATTTGTAATAGCCAAAACCTGGAAGCAACCCAGGTGTCCAACAACAGATAAGTGGCTGAGCAAGTTGTGGTATATACACAATGGAATACTACTCAGCTATAAAAAATGGTGACTTCACTGTTTTCAACCGATCTTGGATGGTCCTTGAAAAATTCATGTTAAGTGAAATAAGTCAGAAACAGAAGGAAGAATAGGGGATGATCTCACTGTCAGGCAGAAGTTGAAAAACAAGATCATGAAAAAAAAAACACAAGTAGAACCTGACCTGGAATTGGCGTATTGCACCAAAGTAAAAGACTCTGGGGTGGGTGGGTTTCGAGAAGAAAGATCCAAGTAGGATGACACAGGACCTAGTGGAGGTTGTATTGTTATATGGAAAATAGGGAAATGTTATGCATGTACAAACTATTGTATTTACTGTTGAATGTAAAACACTAATTCCTCAATAATTAAAAATAAACAAATTAAGAAAAAAAGGGGTGTGGTGGCAGTCTTTATCCTTTCTCCCAGAAGCTCAAGCCAAACTAGAAAAGCTGTTAAATAGAAAGTTGGAAGGAAGCTAGGTCTAATTTACTTTTACTCTCAAGTTCATATTTTTCTTTTCTTTAAATTGTTATCAGGGTTATCGCTGGGGTTCACTTCCAGCGCTACAAAGTCACTGCTCCCAGCAGCCACCCCCTTCCCTTTTTAAAATTCTTTGATAGGACAGATGTGCTGTTGTTATCTTTACTACAGTCTCTTATTTTTCTCTTTTAGTAAAAAGAGATAATGAGGGTCTTAAAGTCAACAAAGTATATCTCTTTAACTGTAATATTCTTAGCTTTCTTCTCCTTCCTAGTATTTTATGACTTTAATAATCATGGTAGGGCTCATCAAATGTGGGAGCAGGTCTAGTCTCTTCCTTGATCACACTGTTAGACAAGTGTTAATTTATTAGAGCATCATTAGTTTGTTTGCATTATAAACACTAATTCTCTAACTACTACTTTATTTAAAGATTTAAAAAAGCAATAGTGTAGCTAGAGATCATCAGAACCTTAAGGACTCGGAAATGTACATACCCATCCATATAATCATTTGCTCTCTGTTCTGCTGCAACTGCTTTCTCATCAGGTTTTCCCACTCTTTCCAAGAAACATAATGCTGGGTCTGCTCGGATAGTGTTATATTTTTCATAACCTGGAGAGGTCACCAATCAGAAAAGATGTGTAACTGTTAGGCACTTCTCACACACTTATGTTTTAACATGTTACTGAAGCAATATACAAAAATGGTATAGGATTTTTTTCCTTCTGGAAATTATCACAGGTATTACAGGCTCTGGTAATATATATATATTAAGTTAATTAAATTGATCAATTAGTTAAAATGAAAAAAGAGAAGCTGGTCACACACAACACAGTTCCCATAAAAACATTTTTGGGCCTTGCCAATGCTTGCAGCCTGGATCTGAATACCTGCCAGGGTACCAAGCAAACTCAGGAAACGTGGTATCTTTCTTTTTCTATCTGAATGAAAAATAAAAGTTGTCTTCGCAGTAGTAAAATTATGCATGTGTTAAGATGCTGGCTCTATAAAAATAAATAACATTTAAAAAGACCACCATTTGTAAAGAAATGCAGTGATAACATCTTGAGTTCTCTTAGTAAACTAGTTAAATATAAAATTTGTGCCACCTGCACTTAACCTGCTGTGCTACCGCCCGACTCCCTGAATATAAAATTAGTTTTAATAATATTTAAATATTTAGAAGACAAAGTTTGCTAGTGTATATTATAATAATATTGAATATACTGGAATAAAGCTTTCAGTGAAAATCAATAAATTAAGAGCTAGCTGTTTTATACTATATATAGAAGGTACTACCTACCTTACTTCTCACTTACCGTGTTTAAAAACTCCAATAAGGAGTGATTTGTCAGCATCAAAATCCCACCATTCAGCAGGCACTTCTGAGTGGTCTGGTTCTGGGACCCAAACATCAATGTCACTAAAAAATAATGATATGGTATTACTATTCCAAACAAGGCAAAGAGAAGGCAAATTATTATCTAGCATGTAAAGCATTATGATTTTTAAGAGGGTAGGAATGTACTACACTAATTTAAAGAAAATCTTTGCAATTGATCAACTGAAATTTAAAAATTGTATTAAGTTACCATAAAATAAATTAATATTAATTTTAACACAAGAAATTTCAGGGGGCTGAACAGTGACAGGACCAGGTGAAGAAGTGTGAGTTCTACCAGGTATGCTATCTCTTGGCCCTCAAAAATGAAATTGTAACTGTGAGTACAGTAAAAAGATACTAAGATGTAAGAAAAAAAAAGATTGAAAAGGAAAACATTAAAAAAATGAATACAGGGGCCAGGTGGTGGTGCATCTGGTTGAACGCACATATTACAATGAACAAGGAGCCAGGTTTGAGCCTGATGTCCTCACCTATAGGGGGAAAAGCTTTGCAAGTGGTGAAGCAGGGCTGCAGGTGTCTGTCTCTCTTCTATCTGCCCCATCCCTCTCAAGTTAATGTCTGTCTCTACCCAATAAATAAAAGATAATTTTAAAAAAGAATACAGTACTTAATTTAAAAAAAAAGTGAAAAGGAAAACAAGACAAACAAAAAGCGAACATAGTACTACTTATATGTATTTGCCATTTGAAAAACTTGCCATTTGAAAAACTTTTAACCCAAGGAATATAGAGACCTTTACTAAGATGTAATTGCATTTACTAAAATGGAATTCCTGAAAAATGATACCTCCAGTGTTCAATATTTTTGCTCTATATTTTCAGAAACATGTGCAAAGGCCTAAGTTCAGTTAAGATTCTGGCTTCCACCTGCAGAGAGGTAGTTTCAGGAATGGTGGAGCAGTGCTATAGATGTCTCATACCCTCTCTCTCTCTCTCCCTGTTCTCTCACTTTCTAAGTCAATGAAAGAGGTGGGGTGAGGGAGAAGAGGAGGTCACTGGGAGCACTGGATTTCTCATGTAGGCACCAAGCCCCAGCAATAAACCTGGTGAGAATAATAAATTGAAACTCATTTATCACTGAATTCCTGACCAGGACTAAAGATAGGTTGGGGACATAGCCAGCCTGCTATAGCACCAAAACGCATGCTTGACAGGCCAGAGAGCTTAGGTCCAAGCCCTGGCACTACCTATGCACGAGCTGAGCAGTGCTCCAGTTCCCTCTCACTCATAAGTAAACAAATTCATAAATAAATCTTAAAAATGAGAAAGAAAGAACTGAAGACAAAGGAAAGAACAAAACTGGAGATGGGCTCTCCAAATGGGTCAAGTAGTTCCCTTATTAGCCATTAGGTGGCACACTATGACACTATGGATAAAATACCAGAATGTGGATGGTTCTGTGTGTAAAGAGCACAAAGTATATATATAATCTACCTACTGCATGGTACAATTATGAGTGCCATATGGATGTGAAATGTTCATTAACTGCTATGAAAAGGGATAATTATAAGGCACATGTTCCCAAGTTGTTTATACTTTCATAGATTTTCTTCATGTGTTACCTCCAGCAGTAAAGCATCCTTTAACTTCAACAGGCTATATAGCATTTATTCAAGATATATTTATGGGGGGGGGGGGGATACAGGTCCTGGAAAAGGATGACAGAGGATCTACTGGGGGTTGTATTGTTATGTGGAAAACTGAGAAATGCTATGCATGAAGAAACTATTGTATTTACTGTTGACTGTAAAACATTAATCCCCCAATAAAGAAATTAAAATATATATATTTATAGGCCAGGCAGTGGTACATCTGGTTGAGCGTACATGTTACCATACACAAGGACCTGGGTTTAAGTTCTTGGTCCCCACTTGCATAGTGGAAGCTTCAGGAGTGGTAAAGCAGTGCTGCAGTGATCTATGCATCTCCCTCAACATCTCCTCTTGCTCCTCTCAATTTCTTTCTGTCCCATCAAATAAAAAGAAAGGGGGAGAAAAAAAATAGGAAGAATGGCTGCCAGGAGTGGTGGATTTATTATGCAGTTACCAGAAATAACCCTGGTAGAATAAACATATGGCACTGAGTAAGTACCAGTGATGGAAACAGCAAAATCAAAAACAAAACACACATACACACACACCCTCCAAAAACAAACAAATAAAACCCAGGCAAATCCCTGCCTTTGTGAATAGTTTCTGTAATGCTATGTGATGAAAGCAGTGACAAAGTACACTGGAATAAGCCTAACCCAGACTTAACAAAGAAAAAAAAAAAAGAAGAGTCAGTCAACAGTTCTCATAAATAATTTCTGAGTAATTACTGTGTTATGGAATATGGATACTAAGACTATAATGATCAGAAAGACAGAATGCTTAACTTACAAGCAACTTACAGTATAACAAGAGAAAGAATTTAAAAATAAATATAATTTTTAATAATATACTCATGAGCTAAAATAAGGTTAAGCGATAGTGAGTGGCTAGTGGGCTCCTATAGCTGGGATGGGCAGAAAAAACCTATTTGGGCGAGTAACACTTGAGTTGAAACCTAAATGATGTGACGAGGTGGTTCTGTTGAAAGATAAAAGGGGTTGAGGGACCTGAGTGGTGGCAGACCTGGTTGAGAACACATAGCACCATGTGCAAGGACCCAAGTTCAAGTCCCCACTCCCCAATTGCAGGAAGGGTGATTCATGAGTGGTGGAACAGGTGTCTGTTTTTCTCTCTCCCTCTGTCTCCTTTCCCCTTTTAATTTTTCTCTGTTCTGTCAAATAAAAATAGAAAGGAGGAAAAAAAAAAAGAAGTAAAGGGAAAGAGGATTTATACAAGGAGGAAGAGCACAGAATGAGTCTATCACATTAAAAATAAAAATATTAGTAGTTTTAAGTAGGAGGCAGAGCAGTGGATAAAGTGTTGGACATTCTAGCATGAGCTCCCAAGTTCAGTTCCTGCCATTGTATGTATCAGAGTGGTTGGTGCTCTGGTTCTCTCCTCCAATCCTCTTGACCTCTATTAATAAATAAATAATCTTTATTTTAATTGTCTCCACGGGTATTGATGGGGCTCAGTATCTGTACAATAAATCCACTGCTCCTGGCAGCAATTTTACTTTTCATTCTCTTCTTCTCCTTTATTTTTAATAGGAATAGGCAGAAATTGAGAGAAAGGGCAGAGGTAGAAGAGAAAGACACTGTAATCATAGTTTTACTGCTCATGAAGCCCCCCCCCCATCCCCCTGTAGGTGAGGACTGAAGGCTTGAACTTGGGTCTTTGTGAATGATAATGTACACATTCTACTGGATGTGCTACTGCCCAGTTCCTAAATAATTTTAAAAATAAAAAGACACAAACAAACAACAATAACAACAATAACAAAAAACCCCAGTGGTTAGGAAATTGTGGGTGAGAGAATGAATGAAGTAAGAGGTCACAAATCGTTTAGCACCTTGGAGGAAGTTTAGATTTCAATCTAAGAGAAATGAGAACTCTGAATGGTTTTATGAAGAGTGCCATGGAGTGTTTTTTTGCTACAGGAAGATCACTTTGGCTGGTGTGAAGGTTAAGCACAAAGGTAGAGATCAAATTAGGAGACCAATGTAAACATTTAAATGTGAGGTAATGGTGGTTTGGGCTAAGAATTTAGGAGAAAAGACAGTGAAAAGTGATCAAAGTTAACACATACTTTAATGATCTGACAGGTCTTTTGGCAGGATTTAAGGGCAAGAGAGGAACTGAGAATGATACTAGAATAGCAGTGTTATATTTACTATGATGAAAAGGCTTGTAAAAAAGGAAGGTGTGTGTGTAAGGGGTGGGAGTGGGGGGAGTGACTAGAGACAGAACTGTGGAAAATTTTAAATGCCAGCTAGAAATTCAAGAAGAAATTCTGAGAAGTTGGAAGAGGCTCAGCTGGAGAATTACTGCTTTTCATGTGTAAGACTCTGGGTTTGATCCCTGGAACCAAATTAAAAAACAATAAAAGATGAAATAAATAGAACCTCATAAATGCTAGATAAACAACTATTCTAATTCTAGAATATTAAAGAGAAGATTCGGCAAGACAGTTCACAGGGGAAAGCCTCAGTACTGTGGTCTTTCCCTTTTCCCATCTGTCTTGTTTTGTATCTGAAAAAGTTGTCCTGGAGTGGTAAAACCCCAGAAACAGCAAAAAATTAAAAAGAAGTGTTGGGAGCTAGTTACCTCCGAAAGCTCAAGAGAGAATTCTAGGTTGATTATGTAAATTCGAGTCAACTGTTTATATAAGCTTATTTGGTATGATGAGTTCACCTAAGGAGAAAGTATAGACAAAAAGAGAGAGAGAGAGAGAGCAAGCTGAGGACAAAGTTCCCATTCAATCCAACATTTAGAAATCTATTAAAGGATTAAGAACCAATCCACTGCTCTGCCTCCTACTTAAAACTACTAATATTTTTATTTTTAATGTGATAGACTCATTCTGTGCTCTTCCTCCTTGTACAAATCCTCTTTCCTTTACTTCTTTTTTTTTTTCCTCCTATCACCAGTAACATTTCATTTTTCTCTGTTCTGTCAAATAAAAATAGAAAGTCGGGCAGTAGGGCAAAGGGTTAAGAGCAGGTGGCACAAAGCACAAGGACCAGCATAAGGATCCCAGTTCGAGACCCCGACTCCCCACCGGCTGGGGGGGTCACTTCACAAGCAGTGAAGCAAGGCTGCAGGTGTCTGTCTTTCTCTCCCCACCCGTCTTCCCCATCTTTCTCCATTTCTCTCTGTCCTATCCAACAACAACAACAGTAACAACTACTACAATAAAACAAGGACAACAAAAGGGAATAAATATTTTTTAAAAAGAACTAATAAATGGAAAAAATATCTTATAAACCCTAATTAAACCACTAATTTAAAATAGCTTTTTTGGGGGGGAGTCAGGCGGTAACACAGTGGGTTAAGCGCAGGTGGCACTAAGCGTAAGGACCGCCATAAGGATCCCGGTTCAAGCCCCCGGCTCCCCACCTGCAGGGGAGTTGCTTCACAAGCAGTGAAACAGGTCTGCAGGTGTCTGCTTTTTCTCCTCCTGTCTTCCCTTTCTCTCTGTCCTAGCCAACAACAACAACATCAATAATAACTACAACAACAAAACAAGGGCAACAAAAGGAAATAAAGAAAAAAAAATAATATTTTTTTTTTTTTTGCTTCCAGTCACTGGGGCTTGGTGCCAGTATTACAAATCCAATGCTTCTGGCAGTTTTTTTTTTTTTAATTGATAGGACAGAGAGAAATTGAGACAGGTGAGGGAAGTAGGGAAGGAGAGAGAAAGATAGACACCTGCAGACCTGCTTCACTGCTTGTGAAACAACCCCACTGCAGGTGGGGAATGGAGGCTCTAACCTGGATACTTTCATCTATCTTTTTTCATAGTACTGTGTGCTTAACCGGGTGCACCATCACCCAGCTCTGGTTTATGGTGCTGTTGGGGACTGATCTGGTACCTCTGGTGCCTCATGCATGAAATACTTTCACATAACGATTATATTATCTCCCCAACCCAGGAAAAATACATTTTTAACTTTATATATTTTTGTTTTTAATTTTTTTATTATTATTTATTTTTCTTTTTGTGGCCCTTGTTTTATTGTTGTAGTTATTGTTGTTGATGTCATCATTGTTGGATAGGACAGAGAGAAATGGAGAGAGGAGGGGAAGACAGAGAGGGGGAGAGAAAGATAGACATCTGCAGACCTGCTTCACCGCCTGTGAAGCGACTCCCCTGCAGGTGGGGACCCGGGGGCTCAAACTGGGATCCTTATGCCGGTCCTTGTGCTTTGCACCATGTGTGCTTAACCCGCTGCGCTACCACCCGACTTCCAGCTTTATTTATTTTTTATTTTATTTTCTGTCTGAAGGGTTATCACTGGAGCTTGGTGCCTGCCCTCCAGGAGACCATTTTCCCCATTTTTGTTGCCCCTGTGGTTATAGCTGTTGCTGTTGGATACGAAAGACAGGAATCTAGAGAGGAGGGTAAGACAGAGGGGGAGAGAAAGACAGACACCAGCAGACCTGCTTCACTGCTTGTGAGGCGACTCCCCTGCTGGTGGGGAGCCGGGGGGCTCAAACTGGGATCCTTGCGCTTCATGCCATGTGCGGGGCTACCGTCTGGCCCCCTTTATTTTTGTTTTTACCAGCGCATTGCTCAGCTCTGGTTTCTGGTGGTGTAATGGATTGAACCTTGGACCTTAGAACCTCAGGCATGAGAATCTTTGCATAACCCTTATGCTATCTACCCTCACTTCTATTTCTACCTGTTAAGACTAATGTGGAACCTCAGGCATGAGATTCTCTTTGCATAACCATTGCATCCCTCATTGAGAAAGAAGAACCAGTTCTGTGGGGGGAGTAGAAATGAAAGATTAATTAGAACTGAAGTGATAATGCAAGGTAGACAGTAAACAATGCTTTAAAGGATTTTAAAATCCTTAAAAGGTTAAACTAAAAAAACAAAAATTAGAAAAAAATTCAAGAAAGAAAAAGAGAAGGGTCTAAGAGGTGGCATAATGTAGTGTGCTTAACATGAAGGTCCTGATTTTTCTTTTTTCCTTCAAACTTTTATTTATTTTACTTGCTAGAACAGAGAGGAATTGAAAGGGGGGGGGAAGATAGACAGGGAGAAAGAAACAGAAAGACACCTTGTTAACTTATTTATCATTTGTGAATCTTTCCATCCTGCCAGTGGGGACTAGGGCCTTGAACCCAGGTCCATGTGCATGATAATTTGTGCACTTAACCAAGTGTGCCACCACTTGGCCCTTGGAGGCCCTGATTTCAATTCCTGGCATCTCATGTGTTAAGAGTGATGCTCCAGGGGGCCAGGCAGTGGCACACCCTATTGAGCACACACAGTACCGTGCACAAGGTCCCAGGTTTCTCTTCATAGTCTGAGAACTTCAAAGGCACATCACTTTTACTTTAATGGCCTCTAGGTTTGATATCATTATTATTACAACTAATGCAACTGCTATCATTTCTACTATTATAACCTTTTCTTTTTAAAGATTTTTTTTACTTATTTATTTATTCACGAGAAAGATAAGAAGAGGGAGGCAGAGAGGGGGAGAGAGAGAGAGAGAGTGAGAGAACCAGACATCATTCTGGTACATATGCTGCCAGGGATTGAACTTGGGACCTTAGGCTTGAGAATCTAATGCTTCATCTACTGTGCCACCTCCCAGAACACGTACAATCTTCAGTGACAGAGTCAAAGACAAAATTAACAGAGAAAAGGCAAGAAATTCGTAGGTTAATTCTAAGCTTGGTGGATCTTGTTTTTATGAATTTCACTGAACAAGGAACTATAAATGTCTACTTTTTTGTCATATATAATTTTTGCTTCATTATGATACTTAGAAATAAATGTAAACAAGACACTTAACATACCTTGCATCAACTCCATCAAATACTTTCTGACACTCATTTCCAATGACTTCTTGCTTTAGATAATATAGCATTCTTACACGAAGCAAAACTCTAAAAATGAGAGTAAAGAAATAAAAAACAAATGAAGAAATGAAACAGTAAACAAACTTCATCCATGGAGTTAAAATTACTAGAAAGGAAAATGTACATGACATTTATTTTCTTTTCTATGCTTTAAGACAGTTAATAAATTCAGAAAAGTCAATTTTAATTAAATCCTGTTACCCTACTACTTACTTATTACAATGATGTTTTATATGTTTTTTGTAGCCTTCATCTTGAAGTAGCTGTTCGGGATTGTATTTCCGAAGCCATTCTGCTTTTTGTATATCAAATGAGCTTGTCTGAGTCTTCACTTTCTTCCCTTTCCTACCCCTAGGTACAGGGGCTGATAGGCCTGTTTAAAAAAAAAAAAGACACCAAAAATGGGGAGAGGATATGAATAGAATATTCACCACAGAAGCGATCCAAAAATGCTCTAAGTCAACTGACTGTCAGAGAAATGCAAATAAAGGCAACATGAAGTAAGAATTCACTCCTGTGAGAATGTCATACAACAGAAAAGATAGCAACAAATGCTGGAGAGGTTGTGGGGACAAAGGAACCTTCCTGCACTACTGGTAGGAATGTAAATTAGTCCAACCCCTGTGGAGAGCGGTGTCCAGAACTCTGAGAAGGCTAGAAGTGGGCCTTCCCTATGACTCTGCAATTCTCCTGAGGCTATATCCTAAGGAGTCCAAAAAGATATGTGTATGCCTAAGTTTAAAGCAGCACAATCTGTAATAGCCAAAACCTGGAAGAAACCCAGGTTTTCAACAACAGATGAATGAGTGAATAAATTTTGGAATACTACTCAGCTATTAAAAATGGTGAATTCGACAAAATACAACATCCCTTTATGGTCAAAACACTACAAAAAATGGGAATAGATGGAAAATTCCTCAAGATAGTGGAGTTTATAAATAGCAAACCTACAGCCAACATCATACTCAATGGTGAAAAAGTGGAAGCATTTCCCCTCAGATCAGGTACTAGACAGGGCTGCCCACTATCACCATTACTATTCAACATAGTGTTGGAAGTTCTTGCCATAGGAATCAAGCAGGAGCAAGGAATTAAAGGCATACAGATTGGAAGAGAAGAAGTCAAACTCTCCCTATTTGCAGATGACATGATAGTATACATAGAAAAACCTAAGGAATCCAGCAAGAAGCTTTTGGAAATCATGAGGCAATACAGTAAGGTGTCAGGCTACAAAATTAACAATCAAAAGTCAGTGGCATTCCTCTATGCAAACACTAACTTAGAGGAAGATGAAGTCCAGAAATCAATTCCTTTTACTCTAGCAACAAAAACAATTAAATATCTAGGAGTAAACCTAACCAAAGATGTGAAAGACTTGTATACTGAAAACTATGAGTCACTACTCAAGGAAATTGAAAAAGATACAAAGAAGTAGAAAGATATTGATGGGTTGGAAGAATTAACATCATCAAAATGAATATACTGGGAGTCGGGCTGTAGCGCAGAGGGTTAAGCGCAGGTGGCGCAAAGCACAAGGACCGGCATAAGGATGCCGGTTCGAACCCCAGCTCCCCACCTGCAGGGGA
Organism: Erinaceus europaeus; assembly: GCF_950295315.1. Taxonomy (NCBI): domain Eukaryota; kingdom Metazoa; phylum Chordata; class Mammalia; order Eulipotyphla; family Erinaceidae; genus Erinaceus; species Erinaceus europaeus. The sequence continues at coordinate 156,344,976 of NC_080163.1, forward strand.
GTCGCTTCACAGGCGGTGAAGCAGGTCTGCAGGTGTCTATCTTTCTCTCCTCCTCTCTGTCTCCCCTCCTCTCTCCATTTATCTCTGTCCTATCCAACAACGACAACAACAATAATAACTACAACAATAAAACAACAAGGGCAACAAAAGGGAATAAATAAAATAAATATTTAAAAAAAATGAATATACTACACAGAGCCATCTACAAATTTAATTCTATCCCCATCAAGATCCCAAGCACATATTTTAGGAGAATAGAACAAATGCTACAAATGTTTATCTGGAATCAGAAAAGACCTAGAATTGCCAAAACAATCTTGAGAAGAAAGAACAGAACTGGAGGCATCACACTCCCAGATCTCAAATTGTATTATAGGGCCGTTGTCATCAAAACTGCTTGGTACTGGAACATGAACAGACCACACTGATCAGTGGAATAGAATTGAGAGCCCAGAAGTAAGCCCCCACACCTATGGACATATAATCTTTGACAAAGGTGCCCAGACTATTAAATGGGGAAAGCAGAGTCTCTTCAACAAACGGTGTTGGAAAAAATGGGTTGAAACATGCAGAAGAATGAAAGTGAATGACTATATTTCACCAAAGACAAAAGTAAATTCCAAGTGTATCAAGGACTGGGATGTTAGATCAGAAACTATCAGATACTTAGAGGAAAATATTGGGAAAACTGTTTTCCACATAAATTTTAAAGACATCTTCAATGAAATGAATCCTATTACAAAGAAGACTAAGGCAAGCAAAAATCTATAGGACTACATCAAATTAAAAAGCTTCTGCACAGCAAAAGAAACCACTACCCAAACCAAGAGACCTCTCACAGAATGGGAGAAGATCTTAACATGCCATACATCAGACAAGAGGCTACTAACCAGAATATATAAAGAGCTTGCAAATCTCAACAAAAAGAAAACAAATAACCCCATCCAAAAATGGGGAGAGGACATGGGCAGAACATTCACCACAGAAGGGATCCAAAAGGCTGAGAAACACATGAAAAAGATGCTCCAAGTCTCTGATTGTTAGAGAAATGCAAATAAAGACAACAATGAGATATTCTTCACTCCTGTGAGAATGTCATACATCAGAAAAGGTAACAGCAGCAAATGCTGGAGAGGTTGTGGGGTCAAAGGAACCCTCCTGCACTGCTAGTGGGAATGTCAGTTGGTCCAACCTCTGTGGAGAACAGTCTGGAGAACTCTCACAAGGCTAGAAATAGACCTACCCTACGAGCCTGCATTTCCTCTCCTGGGGATATATCCTGAGGAACCCAACACACCCATCCAAAAAGATCTGTGTCCACATATGTTCTTTGCAGCACAATTTGTAATAGCCAAAACCTGGAAGCAACCCAGGTGTCCAACAACAGATGAGTGGCTGAGCAAGTTGTGGTATATGTACACAATGGAATATTACTACTCAACTATTAAAAATGGTGACTTCACCGTTTTCAGCCGATCTTAGATGGACTTTGAAAAATTCATGTTAAGTGAACTAAGTCAGAAACAGAAGGATGAATAGGGGATGATCTCACTCTCAGGCAGAAGTTGAAATACAAGATCAGAAGAGAAAACACAAGTAGAACCTGAACTGGAATTGGCGTATTACAGGTCCAAAAAAGATGACAGAGGACCTAGTGGGGGTTGTACTGTTATATGGAAAACTGGGAAATGTTATGCATGTACAAACTATTGTAGTTACTGTTGAATTTAAAACATTAATTCCCCAATAAAGAAATAAAAAAAGGATGAAAAAAATTGGTGAATTCACCTTCTTCACCTCAACTTGGATGGAGCTTGAAAGAATCATGTTAAGTGAGATAAGCCAGAAAGAGAAGGAAGAATAGGGATGATCTCATTCATAGACAGAGGTTGAAAAATAAGAACAGAAGGCAAAACACAAAGTAGAACTTGGACTGGAATTGGTATATTGCACCTAAGTAAAAGACTGAAGTGTGTATGTGTGGGGGTTCAGGTCCTGGAACATGATGGTAGAAGAGGACTTAGTGGGGGTTATATACCTTTTTTCTAATAATAATAATAGACAATTTGCATAAAGATCTGTAATTTGAAACTTATTTTATCATTGCAAGAAATTAATGCAGACTTTCTAGTCTGTGTAGAATACACAGGGAATTTTTTTCAAAGACTTATTTCCTTATTTATGAAGAGGGAGGTGACAGAACTAGATCATCACTCTGGTACATGTGATGTTAGATATAGAACTCAAAATCCCATGCCCGATAATACAATGCCTAATTCACTGCACCACCTCCTGGGGTGACATATACAGAGATCATTAAAAAGTGAATGGGATACCAAATGGTAGTCACATTGAAACCATGGCCCCCTATGCTGGGGGAAGAGATTCACTTAGTGCCTTATAAAAGAAGCATATAGCACTTCAAAGTACTTGTTGACTAAACAGAACAATGTTGCAACTCAAAGTTTATGTGCATAGTACTACATTTTATCTTTATAGAAATTCAATTATTTATGTAAGTAAATTATTTTATGTGGAAAAGAACATTTTGTTAGAAAGGTTGTAGAGAAAAACTGCTCTAGAACATACCTTTACTTTGACTGTAAATAGCTAGTCACACTGTACAGCAAATTTTATTTTTAATGAATCAATAGTCACTCAATTTCTATGTATACTCATGTACTTATTAAACATTTTCAGGCAGAAAGAGAGAGATGGACTGGATAGTGGTGTATTACTTTATAGCTCCCATGTTACCATGTGCAGAGACCCAGGTTCAAGCTCTTGATCTCATCTGCAGTGGGGAAGGTTTTACTAGGGTGAAGCAGTGCTTCAGGTATCTCTCCTTTCTCTCTCTCTCTTACCCTCTTTTAAAAGAAAAAAAGTGTAGAGTATGAGGGGCATGGCCACCAGGAGCAGTGAAATAGTCATGCAGGCAATAAGCCCCAGTAATAACCCTGATGGCAAAAAGTAAGGAAGGAAACAATGAAGAGAGAGAGGAGAAGGAGAGGGAGAGGGGGAAGGAGAAGGAAGCACAGAGGAAAACATACCAAAGCTCTCTAATTTCCCCTAGTTTGGTGGGGGCAAGGCTTAAACCTGGGTCTGTGATAAGCAGCCATTCTCCCAGGTGAGCTGTACCACTGGTACTGAAACTTGATTTTTAATGGCTTAAAACTGGAAATATCATGAATATGCATCATTAAAGACACCAAATAAACTGTGGACCACTAAGCCAAAGTATGTAAAAGACTCTCAGGCCTGAAGCACTGAACTCTCAATAAAATAAAACAAAGTATTTATTTATTTATTTTACATTTTTATTTGTTCCCTTTTGTTGCCTTTGTTTTTTATTGTTGTAGTTATTGATGTCATCACTGTTGGATAGGACAGAGAGAAATGGAAAGAGGAGGGGAAGATGGGGGGGGTGGAGAGAAAGACACCTGCAGACTTGCTTTACTTCCTGTGAAGCGACTCTCCTATAGGTGGGGAGCCAGGGGCTCGAACTGGGGTTCTTACTCCAGTCTTTGTGCTTTGCACCAGGTGTGCTTAACCTGCTCTGCTACCACCTGACTCCCTTATTTATTTTTTTAAATATTGATTTTTAAAATTATCTTTATTTATTTATTTCCTTTTGTTGCCCTTGCTGTTTTCTTTACATTTTTTAAAAATATTTTTTAAAAGATTTTATCAGAAAGATAGGAGGAGATAGGAAGAACCAGACATCATTCTAGCACATGTGCTACTGGGGATTGAACTCAGGAACTCATGCTTGAGAGTCCAAAGCTTTACCACTGCACCACCCCCTGGACCTCTCTATAAATTTTTTTTAAGGCTTCATTTAATTTCTCTCTCGCTCTCTCTCTCTCTCTCTCTCTTTTTGGATAGGACAGAGAGAAATGGAGAGAGAAGGGAAGACAGAGGAGGGAGAGAAAGACAGACCACCTGTGAAGCAACTCCCCTGCAGGTAGGGAGCCTGGGGCTCTAATCGGGATCCTTACACTGGTCCTTGCGCTTTGTGCCACCTGCACTTAACCCGCTGTGCCACCGCCCAGCCCCCGCCCTTGTTGTTTTATTGTTGTAGTTATTATTGTTGTTATTGATGTCGTTGTTGGATAGGACAGAGAGAAATGGGGAGAGGAGAGGAAGGCAGAGAGAGGGAGAGAAAGATAGACACCTGCAAACCTGCTTCACCGCTTGTGAAGCGACTCCCCTGCAGGTGGGAAGCCAAGGGCTCAAACCCTTGCGCTTTGTGCCACTGCGCTTAACCTGTTGCGCTACCTCCTGACTCCCTGTTTATTTATTTTTTTAATGAGACATCATGGGTTTACCAGTTATCGGCAAAACAGTCTATCTTAAGAGGTATTTCCAGTGGATAGGTGGTGGTACAGCTGGTTAATCGCACATGCTACAGTGCACAAGGACCCTGGATCAAGCCCCCAGTCCCCACTTGTAGGGGGAAAGCTTCATGAGTGGTGAATTAGGGCTGCAGGTGTCTCTCTTCCTCTCTATCTCCCCCTCCCTTTCTCTACCCAATAATAAACAAAGGAGGTATTTCCATCTGAGAAAAACAAAAAATTTAATTTGTTAACAATATGGAAATTACACAAAAGTGTTTACACTGGTATTATCAAAAGCTTGAACTTAAATTGAGTCAGTCATTAAAGCTGTTTGACATTTTCTGTAATTCTTCAGCATATTAAAAGTTACTAAGTGAAGCAATATTTACACAATTAAAAATAAATCTAAAGAGGAAATAAAATGTTCTTCCTTACCTAGATGATTCTGTAGCTCTCTTGTCCGTCCATCTTCAGTGGGAGTAATAAGGTCCCAAATGAATCCTTTGATTTTCTCATCTCCTCGATAGTGAACAAGACAATATGCTAACAAAGCTCGGCAAATTATTTCTACATCATGCTCATTTAATTGCCTTTTAAAGCGGCCATGAGATAGAATCTCTCTCCATCGGCCCCATCTGGTTGAAAAAAAGGCATAGCTTATTAGTATTGAGCTGAGCATTAGAGAAAAACACTATTTTTGAAAGGTCTAAAAATGTACCTTGGCATAACTGGATTTGTGTAATAAACTTTATGAATAAGATATACTAATTTCTAGTACAATTTTAAGATAATGGATAACAATACTATTCCTTCTATATTATTAAATATACAAATCTAAGAGCAGGATTTTAACTTCAGTGATATTTTTATAGTTAAAAGGCTTCAGTATATTCTACCATCCTGTTATTAAATAAATGCAAAACATTGAATTTCAGGGTACTTAGAAATATATTTCATTTATTATATAAGGATAAAAACACAGTAGCATATAGTATGTTTCCATAATTTTGCATTCTAGACTACTACAATAATCATCAAAAGTAACATTTTACCCATAAACTAGCAGATTTTTCTCTACTCTAAAGCATTCAGTTCTTCCATAGCCATTGGAACGATCACAGGGTCTCCGGAGTTTGGGTTTTTCGTCTCCTTCACTTTCGGGTTCAGATAATTCAGCTAATTCATCTTTTGTAGCGCTAAACGGTCTTGTTTGCTTCCTAATTCTTGGAGTGTCAATAACCAAACTGTTCTGTAAAATTTAACAGCTATTAGTTGAAGGTTCTGTTACTATTTAGCTTACAACAATCCTTTACATTCTCATCTTTTAAGTTATACAAACAATAAAGGTAGAAGGCCAGAAAAAAATTACTAAAAAATAAATCAACCAACAACCTACCATATATATATATATATATTTGGGGGGGCAGGCAGTGACACACCTGATTTTTAAAAATTTTTTTTATAAAAAGGAAACACTAAAAAAACCATAGGATAAGAAGGGTACAACTCCACACAATTCCCACCACCAGAACTCTGTATACCATCCCCCCCTTGATAGCTTTCCTATTCTTTAACCACTGGGAGTATGGACCCAAGGTCATTGTGGGATGCAGAAGACTACCAAATATTTTTACAGTCCTTTAGTTTGTGATATTATAGTCATGCAATATAAGAACTTGACATTTGTCTCTATGGCTCATACGAAATTAACTGTATTTCCGCAATAACCACAAAAATATATTTTAATGACCTAATAGGTGGTATAGTAAGTAGAGTGTCAAACTTGGATGCATAGGTTTGATTCCTGGCACAATATATGCTAGAATCATGATTATTAATATTATAATAAAAATATTATAACAAAAGTATTTTAAAGTGAATTTATATACAATTTTACCTACCTATTAATACTCTAATAATTTTCAGTTTTTAAAATAAGCATTGGTAAGGTAAATCTTTGTGATTTGAATTTATCTTAAATATGAACCCAAGAAATACCCAGAAATTTACATGTCAAAATGTGATGAGATTACACAAATATAGAAAAATATTCAGTGCTTTACAAGAGTTATACTCATGAACAGCAAAATAAATAAATAAATAAATAAATAAATAAATAAATAAATAAATAAAGCTATTAAGTGTGTAAACCTCCCTATATAATACAGTCTTCGTTCATTCGAGGTAACTTGAATTACTTTCTACTTTAGAGATATTCAAGGTAGGCACTATGTTATTGGATATGGGTATAAAAGATGATTAAGATAGCTTCCTGCACTGTTGAAAAAATGAGAAAAATATATAGAAATAGATAGATATTTATAGAAACAGCCCATATTGGTGACCTTAGGAGATCTACTACAGTTCCAATGGAGAGGATAGGAATACAGAACTTTGGTGGTGGAAACCATATGGAATTATACCCTCATTATCTTGTAATTTTGTAAATCAATATTAAATCATCAATAAAAAAGTTTCCTACTCATATGGAATCTAAGACCTTGAGGGTCATATTGATGTGTTAACAAATACATGTTATTCCAGGCAAATATATATTTTTAATTGGGGAAATTAATGGTTTACAGTACATAGTAAATATAGCTTTTGGTATATGTATAAGATTTCTCAGTTTTCTGCAAGACATTCTGACCCACTGCCTAGGTCTTCTCCACCACTGTGTGCAAGGACCTGTAAGCAAGCAACCTCCCTGTGGCCCCTGGCAAAAATTTAACAATACAAGTTAGGTACAGATAAAGTCAAAGAAAGCTTCACAGTAGTGATACTGAAAAGAAATGAAGTAGTAGTATGATAGACACCCAAGAAAATAGCATTATAATAGAGGAAAGAGCCAGGGAAGTGGTGTAGCATTTGACATTTAGGACACGATAAGTACTAGAGCAGGAGAAGGATTAACCTTTAGAGAGGAAACAGGGGCCAGACTATAAAAATTCATGTGATACCCCACTATGTACAGAGTATTTAAGGGGTTACATAATGTTAATTTCCACTTATAATTAACAAATATTTGAAGAGATAAACTTTGAAATATGCAAAAATTCTAGGGTTACTCTGTAAAGAATGTATTATATTTCTCACTAACTTAAATTCTAAACATGATTACTAAAATTAATCTTTTACTAATATTCATTGAAACTTTATGTGACTTTCTGTTCTTTTAGTATTTTCCCTTTATATCTTTCATTCAGTTCACACTGTATTTCTGTTCCCTTACAATATATTAATATATTTCTATTTTTTTAACATGCTATTCCGTATTGTACTTCACTTATAGAAAAAAAAGCTTTAAGTTATGGTTATATATATATATGGAATGAAATACTTACTCTGCCACTGATGGCATCTATATCTATTTCTGCCTTCTTAGCCCATTTTTGCCAGAAGTTGGGATCATCTAAAGAAATATCTGTCCGGTTTCCAGATGCCACAAAACTTGCCTAAAAGCAAAATGGCAGTTTTTCAAAGTATTCTAAAGTCTAGAGAAAATAGTTGATCAATGTATATTTACTTTGAACTAAATGAATTCAGTATATATACATATATTTAAAAGACATTTCAAAAGCAATGGTCTGAAACACAGTATACCTACACCACCTGCTTAAAGCAAAAGGCTTAATGCCAACTGAGACAACAGTTTTAGGAATGAAATAAAATCAATTTATACTGTTTAACTTAAAACTTTTGCTAAGTGAGAATATTTTGATCAAGAAACTACACAGGACAGAGATGTATTCTAAAAATGCTAGATGAATTTAAAAAATTATATTGAGCAAGAATTTGAAAAAATGCTTGCCCCAAACAGATCATTTTCTGGGATACCCTGACTCTATTTAATTCCATCATATTTTTAGAGAAATGTCTCCTAAAAATCGCAAAATAATGGAAATGTGCCACTATACCTTTATGTGAATTCTTTTTTCTTATATCATTAACAAATGTAATTTAAGAAATAACAGAGGAACAAGAAATATAAGTGATTTACTTTCTTAAATATCGTAAAAATATTTTTGTTGGGAGTCTGGCGGTAGCACAGCGGGTTAAGCGCACGTGGCACAAAATACAAGGACCTGGCGTTAAGGATCTCAGTCGAGCCCCTGGCTCCCCATCTGCAGGGGACTCGCTTCACAAGCGGTGAAGCAGGTCTGCAGGTGTCTGTCTTTCTCTCCCCCTCTCGGTCTTCCTCTCCTCTCTCCATTTCTCTCTGTCCTATCCAACAACAACATCAATGACAACAACAACAATAATAACCACAACAATAAAACAACAAGGGCAACAAAAGGAAATAAATAAATACATATTTAAAAAAGTAAATATTTTTGTTAGAAAGAAAACCTTTATATGTATAGTACAGTTCAAAATTGTACATCCCTTTTCTTTTTTGTAAAATCTCTGGGGTTTGAATGCTCTGAGTTAACTTTTTTATTTCTAGACAGAGAGAAGAAAAGATAACACAACATCAAATTGTCTTCCAATGCATTAGGGATCAGGCTCAAATGTAGGTTGGGTGCGTAACAAAGCGGATGTACTATTGAAGCGAGTTATCTTGTTGCCCTGAATATCTTATTTTCCTAATATGAATTCTGTCTTCAGTGTTCTTCATTTTGTTAGGCTGCATCTTTAAATTATTCAGTTGTTGATAACTGTAAAATATTTTAAGCTATGATTATATTTATTTTGATATATCTATATTTGATATATCTATATTTCTGCTTTTTTTTTTTTCATCAGAGCACTGTTCAGCTCTGGCTTATGGTAGTACATGGGATTGAACCTGGGACCTTGGAGCCTCAGGCATGAGAATTTCTTTGCATAACCATTATGGTATCAACCCCCACCTCTATTTCTACCCATTAAACTAAATCTATTTCACTAGGAGCAAATTACATGTGAAATTTGCTATGTCAGAAACAAATGAAGAAAAAAAGAACATATTACCGGATCCTTTTGAGCTAGTTCATTTTAATTAATGTATTCTGAAGTCATTTTTACATAACCCACCCTATTTAGTGTTTAGTATAAACTAAAGTTAAATGACACATTTGGTAGATGCTGTATAAAGTTAGAATAAGTTAATTTTTCAAAGTGTTACCTTGGCAAATGTTGACCCACGTCCTTCTGATTCAATGGTAATAGTTTTTGTACGACGCAGTAGAATCTGATCAATATCCTCTTCACAGAATTTAGAGCCTTCATCTTCTTCTTCCATAATTGCACCATAAGCACCTCTTCGAAGCAGATCTTCTATTTCCTTTTTGGAAAGCTGTTGAATCTAAAGAAGATAAGATTTGCAACATTTATTAAATTCCATGAAATGAGAAAGTATTCCTAAAAACATGTCAAAGAGCACAGTGGGGAATGGGATATGCAAAATAGAATTCCCTCAAACAATAATGTTGTCTTGTTTATTTACAATAAGAAAGAAAAAGCTATCATTTTTCTAAGATAGGTTTAGTAAAAACAAATCTGAAGGAAAGCATGCAACACCAGGGTTCTTTAATACTAAGATTCCCATGTAAGCACAAAATGTAAGACAGTAATCATCAGGGAAATGTGAGAAAAATATAATTTACCAGCCAATGCTAACAGCTTGACATTTCACATATGAAAAACTGATTAGAGAAATAATGTAGAAAAATACAAATTCTATTTCACCAAGCCATGATGTAAATGTTCTAAAAATAAGAGCAAAGAATTTCTACTTTGGAAACATATTCTTAAAATTTACAAGCACTAAAGCTAAAAAAATCAGGATTCAAAGATATTAAACACAGTTGTATTCTGAAATCTTTTTTATTTACATAACCGATCCTATTTAGTGTTTAGTATAAAGTTAAATAATACATTATATGAGGTGAAATAAAAAAGAATAAGTAAAATAAAATGAATAAACATAAAAAACAAAAATAATAAATGCCAAGTGAAAAAGAAAAAATACATACACCACCAACATTACTTTCTCGTCCACTCATGCTCTGTAACACAGCCTTATCTAGACCCAGTTTCAGACTGGCTCTGTCAAACATTTCTCTCTCATAAGAGTTTCGAGTTACTAGTCGATAGACTTTCACTGCTTTATTCTGACCAATTCTGTGGCAACGAGCTTGGGCCTACAAAAAGTGAAAAGTATACATTTGATTTCTTTTTTATAAAATAATACAAAAGGCATTATACAAAGGGACTTAACAATGAACTATCCAAATAGCATAGGAAAGTATGTGAACATTTTTTTAGACACTTGTTACTGAAGCAGAATTTTATTTTTCTAGAAATGAAGGTAGACCTTAACAGTGTGAAAAATAACCCCACAATCAACAGAAAGCCAAATTTTTATATATATAAATATATATATTTGCCTCCAGGGTTATCGCTGGGGCTCAATGCCTGCACTAGAATCCACTGCTCATGGAGGCCATTTTTCCCTTTTTTGTTACCCTTGTTGTTTATTGTTGTTACTGCTGTCATTGTTTTTGGATAGGACAGAGAGAAATGGAGAGAAGACGGGAAGACAGAGAGGGGGAGAGAAAGACAGACACCTGCAGACCTGCGTCACCACTTGTGAAGTGGCATTCCTGCAGGTGGGGAGCTGGGAACTCGAATCGGGATGCTTATTCTGGTTCTTGCACTTTGTGCCATGTGCGCTTAAGCCGCTGCGCTACCGCTCGACTCCCTTAACATATTTTTAATTAAGTATCAAGGATCATTATTTTTTTAAATATTTATTTATTTATTCCCTTTTTGTTGCCCTTGTTGTTTTATTGTTCTAGTTATTATTGTTGTCTGTCTTTGTTGTTGGATAGGACAGAGAGAAATGGAGAGAGGAGGGGAAGACAGAGGGGGAGAGAAAGATAAGACACCTGCAGACCTGCTTCACTGCTTGTGAAGCGACTCCTCTGCAAGTGGGGAGGCAGGGGCTCGAACCGGGATCTTTACACTGGTTCTTGCGCTTTGCATCACATGCGCTTAACCCACTGTGCTACTGCCTGACTCCCAAGGATCATTATTTTTAAAGGTGTCTTAAAATTTAATATTTGACATGAACACAAACACTAACTGTAGATTTTTCTTTTTCGCTAACCACATTTCAAGTTTTATGCTTTAAAGCTAACCAAAATTTCTAAATTTTTCCTACACTAAGTAACTATGGGGAATTAATGTTATTTAAATATTATTAACTTATGTTAAAGTAGAGACAAGAGAGTTTATATTAATAATTTCATATTTTATCTTCACTTCAACTACATTTAAAATTACTATGACAGATCTTGCTTGACTCTAAAAATATACAGAATCAATGGTCAGGTAAGCTGGGGGAATAGATCAAATGACCAATGTCCATGTCCAGTGGTGAAGCAACTGAGGAAGCCAGAACTCCTTCCTCCTGTAACCCAAAAAGAATTTTGGTACATACCCCCCCAGGGGGGAAAGTTAGGGAAGATGACCAGAGGGCTCTGAAGCCCAGTTCCATTGGGAGCCAGACCATTTCTGTCCAGTATACCATCACTGAGAGCGAAGAGAAAAATGAAAGTGCACTAGGAAGTTTTAACAAGTCTAGGTGTGGCTTACAAAGGAAGTGAACTCGGAGCCTTAGAAGTAAATAAAAATGGGTAACAAACAAAACTCATATCCATGACCTTAGGAGAACTATGGTGGTTACTGCTGGAGGGAAATGGGGATACAGAACTTTGGAGGTGGGAGTATTGTAAAATTATGCTCCCATCTTATAATCTTGTAAATCACTAATAAAAAACTGAATCAGTGGTTTTTGGCCAGGGAGACAGCATAACAGTTATGCAAAAACCAGTCATCCCAGAGGCTCTGAGGTCCAAGGTTCAATCCCCAACACCACCATAAGCCAGAGCTAAGCAGTGCTGTGGTGTATCTCTCTCTCTCTGTCCACATTAAAATATATTCATAAATAATACAAAAAAAGAATCAATGGTCTTTCTCTGAAATATTAATCACCTTTCTATTGTCTCTGGATAATTCTATTAACTGTGGCTTTGAAATGTACAGGTGACATTGATAGTATGTCTGTTTTCAATATCCTTATACACATATCTATTTTATGCACTTTGGAATGTAGATTTGTGAGTAAGTAACTTTGATCCAAGTGTAAGGAAAGTATTAGTCTGAATAAAGTAGCTTTACATTACCAATAATTTACATTAACAGTTAAGAGAAGAAGAATCCAGTACACTTCTTCCTTTTCAAATGACTGTATTTTATTTTAGATATCACATGCTCAAAGGATTTTTTTTTTTTTTTGCCTCCAGGGTTATTGCTGCGGCTCTGTGCTTACACCATGAATCCACTACTCCTGAAGGCTATTTTTTTCCCTTTTATTACCTTTGTTGTTTTATCATTATTGTGGTTATTATTATTGTTGTTATTGATGTCACTGTTGTCGGATAGGACAGAGATAAATGGAGAGAGGAGGGGAAGACAAAGAAAGGGAGAGAAAGATAGACACCTGCAGACCTGCTTCACTGTTTGAGAAGTGACCCTTGCAGGTGGGGAGTTGGGGGCTCCTTGAGCTGGTCCTTGCACTTTGCGCCATGTGCACTTAACTCGCTGTGCTACTGCCCGACCCCCCCCTCAAAGGATGGTTTTAAAGGATGGTTTTAAGTAAAATATGTATTCTAGAGGGAAAACCAGACTACCCACATTTATGAGGTTGCAACCGTATCTTTCATTAAACCAGGTATATAAACACTAGATTTAACATATTTATTTCCAATTATCTAAAGTAATAATATTAATTGCTGTATAATTAAGAGTATTGTGAATAATAAAAAGAATTCCTCTTATACTTTATTGATATTTTCTAAATATATGTTAGCTATAAATATTTGCTGTTTGATTCAACTATTATTTCTATGAAGTCCATTATAGTCATAACTTTATACCTTAATATTCCATAAGTATTCTCTAATACTCCATATATATAACATTTATTTTTAAGGAATTAGAATTTTGAAGTTTTTATTTATTAAAAATTAGTTACTAAGAGTTTTGACATTTGTAAAATTTACATAACATACTTTAGACAAACTATTTAAGTAGGCAAACTTTTGAAGATTCCAAGAAGACGTATGCTCTACATAAAATGTCATAAGAAAATAAAAGGTTACAAAAATAATTATACCAATAAAAATTAAAACATGTAATACCATTAGCTAAAGGAACTGTTTACCTGAAGGTCATTTTGAGGATTCCAGTCAGAATCAAAAATTATACATGTATCAGCTGCAGTTAAGTTGATGCCCAACCCACCAGCTCGGGTACAGAGAAGAAAAACAAATCGATCTGAGTCAGGTTTACTAAATCTATCTATTGCAGCTTGTCGAAGATTTCCTCTGACTCTTCCATCAATTCTTTCATACAAGTATCTGTCAAATGAGATACAATACATTTACAAAGTTGCATACATTCTATCAAAGTATATTTTTCTGGCAACATTACATTTACTATAAAATTAAGAAATCATATTACTCCAGACAGTTTTAATGACTTTATACTTGGGAGAGGAAATGCTAACTAGTAACAGAGAAACAAAACTTCTAAATTTCTAGATGTATGAGTGAAATGCCATTACAATGAATATTTCAACAAATTTGAAATGCGGTCCATAAAACTACTTTGTTGGTAGCCTGAGAGGTGGAACAGGGGATAAAGCATTGGACTTTCAAGCATGATGGCCAAAGTTCAGACCCTGGTATCGCACGTTCTAATAATGCCCTGGTTCTCTATCCTTCCTCCTCTCTCCTATCACAAAGAAATGCTTTTAAAACTACTCTGTTGATTCATTATAATAATTCATGTCTTACAACTAGCAGAGAGATTTTCATAAAACTACAGAAGAAACAATAAAATGTGTCTTTGTCTTAATCATGCTACTGTCAACTGATATATTTGCTTGTAAACTGTAGTCTAAAGAGCAACCTAAAATACTAGTTATTTTTAGTCATTATTGGTAAGCAATTATTTTTAACATTTTACTTCATCTAGCAGGAAACTCTAAAACAAAAATAAATTATCAATAAAAACTAAAATTCAGGAACTAAGAGTGTGGCACTTATCATCACACTTCTTCTGACTCAAGACATTTCTTTCCACACACAGTTTGCAAGTCCTCTATTATCTCAACTATCTGTCAAATGGGAATGTGATTTCTAATGTTACTTCTGACAAAAAGAGAATGGAGGTTTTCCATAAAATTCACCAGAATGGACATTCAATCATGTAGCAAAAACTTGAAAATAAAAGAATGACTACTTGTAGCAATAGTATAATTTGCTTTCCCTCCTACTGGATAAACTTTAAAACTGAGAATATGTATTTTGGAATGAGGCTAAAGAAGTGGAATACTGGCACTAAACCAGAAGAAGATGAAAAATACAAAATAAAAATGAGGCTGGGGAGACAGCATAATGGCTCTGCAAAAGACTTTCATGCCTGAGGCCCTAAAGTCTCAGCTTCAATCCCTAGCACCAGTATAAGGCAGAGCTGAGATGTGCTCTGGTCTTTCATTCACTTTCTCACTTAAATAAAAAATATATATATTTAAAAATTAACTACATAATCTCTGCTAATATAAACCATAAGGGTCATGATCTAATTAAAATCTACAACTGACTTTATTTTTTTATTGCCACTTGGGTAACCAATAGGACCCAATGCCCTCCTGATGAATCCATTGCTCCCAGTTGCCTGCCCCTCTCTCCCTCTCTCCCTCCCTCCCTCTCCTTTCCTCTTTCCTTCCTTCTTTCTCCGTCCTTCCTTCCTTACCTCCCTCCTCCCTTCATTCCTTTCTCAGGGGTCCTTGATCATGGCAATATGTATACTCTACCATGCATACCACTGCCCAGTCCCTGGATTCAGCTTTTTTTTTAATATTAATTTTTTTAATATTAATTTTTTAATATTCTAGTATCTGACTGGATGACTAAAGTGCTGATGAAATGTCCTAAGATAAACACTCTTTCTTACCACTAGACAATATTTTAGTTGACTGCTGCTGTGCAGCATAAAATATAAGAAGTAAATTATTAAACAAATGAGAAAAGATTACAACGTATAAAGTTTCAAATAGTGCCTGTGATAAATAAGAAAGTTGAGAAAGTATAACAATGGAATATATCTGAAAAGAAACTTGATTCACATTTTTTCAATGTTGTAGACATTTATAAGTTTGTTTGAAGTGTGACCACTGTCACAAAGCTTACAAAATCAAGTAGCATGTACACTAACTAATAAGCCCATTCCTAGGTTAATAAACACCTGTCAATTTTGAATTTTCTTAATCAGTCTCCTTAGCCCTACCATTGCAACATATGTAGTTTAGGTATACACCTGACACATGATGCTATGCAATCTTTACTCATAGATTCAAATGGGCTCTTATCTAGATAAAGAGAAAGTATGGGTATAGTTGGGTTACTGTACAGTGATGAAAAAGCATTAATAGGATACACTTAGCATAATTCATAGCATAAATCAGTGGAAGAATGACATATTTTACCTTTTATGTATAAGGTAGTCCTCCAGGATGTCAAGGCAGCGTACCATCTGAGAGAAAATGAGCACTTTATGACCTCCTGCTTTCATTTTGGGAAGCAATTTATCAATAAGTACCAGTTTACCAGCAGACTGGATCATTGCTTGAAGATGAAAATCAGAAGCAGCTGGGTTATATGTATCTCTAAACTCTCCAAGTATTTTCTCCTCAGCACCTGTCAAAGAAATGTAAGACAACATCAATTCACAACTGTTCAACTTCCTTAACTTTATATAAAATAGACTGCTGCTCTTTAACGTGTTAGCAACACATTAAAATAGTATGGTACCAAAAGTATTGTTTTTAATAGAACTATTTGTATTTATAACTAAATCCCCACCAACACTAGATTATAATTCCACCGAGGATTGGGACAGTGTCTTAAGCATTTTTTTTTTTTTTAAAAAGTTATTTATTTATTTATTTATTTTTGTTGCCCTAGTTGTGTTATTGTTGTAGTTATTACTGTTGTCATCATTGTTGGATAGGACAGAGAGAAATGGAGAGAGATGGGGAAGACAGAGAGGGGGAGAGAAAGATAGACACCTACATACCTGCTTCACTGCTTGTGAAGCGACTCCCCTGCAGGTGGGGAGCCGGGGGCTCGAACTGGAATCCTTACTCTGGTCCTTGCGCTTTGTGCCACCTGCGCTTAACCTGCTGCACTACCACCTGACTCCCCTTAAGCATCTTTTTACCTCCCAAGACACCTGGCATAGTGTAAATTTATGTTCTCTAAATGTTTAATGAATGCTATTAAGAGAAGAATTAATGAGACCATGGTTCTAATCTAGGTGAGTAAACACAAAGAGTTTAACAAACATCAATATTTAAACACACAGTGGTCATCACTGAAGAATGATCATAATCTAGTTGAGACTGTGGGTGGGCATCCTGTGGTTATAAAAATTAAAAAGGAAATTGTGCTATAGGTTTTTGATGTAATGTCTAGAGTCAAAATACAAAGAGTCTAGATCAACATTAAAGAGGCATACTGCTTTGTTATAGACTATTTAGCAATAACTAGAATTTCAACTGAGTTAATTATTAGCCTAGGAAATGACTTCATATAAAATGAGAGGTATACTTCCAGAAATAAGTGAAAAGACTTAAATGCTAAAAGAAAGTTGGTAGAGAATTCAGTATGACCTTAAAAAGAAATGGCAACAGTGGTTGGGGTGTTGTCTTATAAGCATGGGGTCCAAATTTGATTTTTTTGGCACCATATGTGCTGAAATGATGCTCTGGTTCTCTCATTAATAGAGAAATCTTTAAAAAAGTTAATAGCATGGGGGCCAGGTGGTGGTGGCATACCTGGTTGAGTACACATTACAATGTATAAGGACCCAGGTTCAAGCCCCCAGTCCCTACATGCAGGGGGAAAGCTTTGCAAGTGGTGAAGCAGTAATGCAGGTGTCTATCTTCCTATTTCCCCCTTCCCTCTTGATTTCTGACTGTCCCTACCCAATAAAGAAAGAAAAAAAGAAGGATAATTAAAAAAAAAAAAAGTTGACAGCATAATAAGCCCCAGGAGGTGGCACAGTAGAAAAAGCAGTGGACACTCAATCATGAAGGCCCAAGTTCAAGTCTTGGCACCGTATGTGTCAGAATGATACTTTATCGCTTTCACTTCTCCTCTCTCATGTTAATAAATAAAACTGAATAAAAAAGTAAAAAGTAACAGCACAATAACTGAGAGAACTGAGCATCTAGATTGAAAGAAACAAAATATAAATCTGAAAGCCCAAAGACCGGCTTTGTTATCTTTAACTATGAGGATTAAACTGGAGGAGGAATTACAATCTACAATAGACTGAACATAAATTCTCTGATAACGGTAACCTAATATGCTAAAATGTTTTATTTTTAATTCATGTGCATTTGTTGGAGAAAAAAGAAAGTATTCAATCATAATTCTTTTTAGCTACCTTTGATGAGATATGGATGATTACAGCATTTCCTGAGTTCCATCATAGTATTGACCAAATTCGGCACATTAGTCTGCCCTGCTCCTTTGGATAGGAATGAAAAATTCTTTTCCAAAATAGCCCTATAGTATTTCTTTTGAATGTTAGTAAGTTCTACTTCAATTATTGTTTCTTCCTTTGGTGCTAACTTCTTTTCCACATCTTCTTTCAATCGCCTCAACATCATTGGCTTCAGAATTGCCTGAAGTTTCTGTACCTATATAGCAAACAACAAAGATGTAAAGCATACAGGCATATTTGATTACACTTACACACAGATCATTACAACAATGGATTCAATGTCTTTATTTGTAAAAAAAACAAAAACAAAAAACCAGTAGGATACCTGTTCCTCTGTTTTCAGATCCCCAAATTCTTGCATAAATGTTGATTCAGAAGGAAACCTTAAGGGTTCAAGAAAGTGAAGAAGACTGAACAGTTCTTCAACTGTATTTTGGAGAGGTGTACCAGTCAAAAGCACCTTGTGTTCCTACATAAAGCAAGAATAATTCACGTCAAGTACCATGGTACTACTAAAACGATATGAAAACTGATGTAGGTCAACAAATGTTCAGTGTTAGAAAAGCTATTATTTTTCTGAATACAGTTTTCAAGAATGAACTAAAAGCTCATCTGTACTTGTAAATTTTTACTCTCTCAACCCTTTTTAAAAAATTATCACTCTCATCATCACTTTGAATGCTATTTTTTTTAATCACCTATTCTTGCTTTTAAAAATAGGTTTTAAGAAAAAGAAACAGGGGGTCAGGCGGTGGCACTCCTAGTTAAGCGCTCACATTACAGTGTGAAAGAACTTAGGTTCAAACCCCTAGTCCTCACCTGCAGGAGGAAGCTGCATGAGTGGTGAAGCAGGGCTGTAGGTGTCTCTTTGTCTCTCTATCTCCACCTCCCCTCCCAATTTCTGTCTCTATCCATTAATAAATATAAATAAATAAATACGGAGTTGAGCGGTAGCGCAGCAAGTAAAGCACACATGGCGCAAAGTGCAAGAACCAGCGTTAAGGATCCTGGTTCGACCCCCCCCCCCCCCCCCCCCCCGGCTCCTCACCTGCAGGGGTGTGGCTTCACAAGAAGTGAAGCAGGTCTGCAAGTGTCTATCTTTCTCTCCCCCTCTCTGTCTTCCTCTCCTCTTTCCATTTCTCTCTATCCTATCCAGCAACGACATCAATAACAACAACAACTACAACAATAAAAAAACAACAAGGGCAACAAAAGGGAATAAATAAATAAGAAACATGTCAGAGAAATACTTTTAGAAACAGAGTATTTTGTTTGGATCTACTCATTCTTCATGCTAACTTATATAAACCATGATCTTTATAATTTGATTTTCCACACAGAAACAAAGTCTGAAAACTACTAAGTTTATAACCCAACAATTTGTATGACTGACCGGGATATACTGTTAAGCTTGAATTGTATTACACATGAAATGTAGTAGAAACAAACAAAAAATACATATATATATAAAATAAGTATTTTAATGATAATAGCACAAGTCATTTATAATAAAAACACACAAGTTTATGTTTTGTATGTATGTGTTTATCTGCTTGTGTTAAAATGCTAGTATATGGTATAGGAAAATATACAGCAATTTTTAAAAAATTCTCCAATTCCAACATCACTTTACAGAGAACATACTGATTTACCAGATTTCTATTGTCAAGAGAGTACAATTCCATATTTCCCCAAAACTGGTATTAGTACCTTTCACCCGCAAACAAACCATCAATCTTGTTCCATCTATAGGACCATAAAACCATAGTTTCTCAACCTTTCTTTACTGATCTCCCAGAATCCTTCCTAAATCTGCTGCCATTAACGATAGTCTGTTAAGAATCTACCCTGTATTGTCCTTTGCTTTGTTTCTTATATCCCATCTGATAGAACAATCTTCAAGTGCTGAGTTAAAGGCTGAAACTGGGATAGGTGTGGATAAATAGGGGACCAAATAAAAAAACTTAGTGTTTTGCCTAGGAAGCTAATAAACTGAATTAGGTTATAAAGATAAATTATTTACCAGATTCATGAGCTTCAGACCTTCAAGAAGCTTACAATTTTTATTTTTTAACCTATGTGCTTCGTCAATAATCACACATCGCCATTCAACTGCATTAAGCTCTCCACAACCTCCAAGAATCATTTCAAAAGTGGTGATGATGGCTTGGAATCTGTAGGCTCCTCGAATAATATGTCCCTATAAATGTATTATTAGATAATAATCAGAATATCTTGATCATTTTTAAATTCATGTCAAATAGAGTAAAAACATCTAATGATATCTAAAAACAATATAGTAAATTTTACACTGAAGTAATTTATTCAGCAAATATCTGAGTGTCTATTTGCCAGATAATCTTCTAGTTTCTGGAGATACAGCAGTAAACAGAACAAAAATAATTATCCAAGTGGAACTAACATTCCATTGATTCAAACACAGGATATAACCATTAAGGAAAAGAAAACAAAATCCCAAAAGGGCTGTGGAGTGAAAATAAGAGGGGTGTAGTGTATAGTACAGGGATGAAACTGAACTATGAGTTTATACATTGAGAAGTAACACCAGAGCAAAATCCTCAAGTAAGGCTTATTTATACTTAAAGGCTTAGAGGTGAAAACTTTCTTGGTAGAAGTAGCAAGTATGAGGGCCCTTATGTGAGAATTATCTTTGGCAGTATTCCAATAATTCCAAAAAGCCAGTGTGGTTAAAAACAGGAGTGTAGAGGAGATAAAGGTGTACATGAATTTTTAAAGTTGCGCTAAGTACTTTGGCTCTCAATCTGAGCAAGAAACTACTGGAGTTTTGAGACAAAATGAGTTACAATTTGACTAGTATTTGAAAGTTCCTCTGGCTTCTATGGTAAAGAACAAATATCTTAAATAGGTCAAGGAGAGGATCAGAAATCACTTAAGAGGCTCTCATAGTAAGCAATCATCAAGGAAGTTACAAGAAGTACACAAATCTAGGTACTGTGAGATAGCATTAATAGGATTTGTTAATGAATAAGTATAGGGTGAGATAAACGCAAGGACTTAAGTTCAACTTTAAAATTTTTACCATGAGCAACAAGAATTTGGTTAGGGTCTGGGAATTGGCGCAGTGGATAAAGCACTAGACTCAAGCATGAGGTTCAGAGTTCAATCCCCAGCAGCCATGTACCAGAGTGATGCCTGGTTCTTTCTCCTCCTATCCCTCTCATTAATAAATAAATAAAATACTTTAAAAAAAAAGAATTTGATTAGGACTCTGGTTTGGACATATCTATTAGTTATCCAAGTGAGGTCATTGAATAGGCATTTAAACATAAGTCTAGAATTTAGGAAAGAGGCTAACGCAGGTGAGAGAGATCTTTCATGCAATGTAGATGGTATTTAAATAATGTGAATGAACAAAATCTCTGACAGAATAAGTATGGCTATAACTGCTAAGAATGAGCCCTGAGCCCTGGGTCACCCCTAAGTTTAGATATTTGGTGCTAAGTTTTTTAAAAAAATATTTACTTAATTGATTTATTTCCTTTTGTTGCCCTTGTTTTATTGTTGTAGTTATTATTGTTGCTGTTCTTGATGTCCTTGTTGGATAAGACAGAGAGAAATGGAGAGAGGAGGGGAAGACAGAGAGGTGGAGAGAAAGATACCTGCAGACCTGCTTCACCGCTTGTGAAGCAACTCCCCTGCAGGTGGGGAGCAAGGCTCGAACCTTAGTGCTAAGTTTTGAACCCAGGTTCTTGCAACTGGCAAGATGTAGGCTCCCCTGGATTAGCTATCACTGGGCCTTCACATTTCAGAGTAATGCACACACACTGTATACACGGGTCATTGATTTGAACAATAGCACCAGTAGGAAAATTTTAAAAAGATGTATAAAATACTGTGTATGGTAAACTATATAGTTCTAAAAAACTGGGATATGATGTATTCAGTTAAGGGGAAAGAATAAAGTTTAAGGGCAAGGATTCACAAAAAAAATTTTTTTATATATTTATTTATTTCCTTTTGTTGTCCTTGTTGTTTTATTGTTGTAGTTATTATTGTTGTCATCATTGTTGGATAGGACAGAGAGAAATAGAGAGAGGAAGGGAAGACAGAGGGGGAGAGAAAGACACCTGCAGACCTGCTTCACCGCCTGTGAAGCGACTCCCCTGCAGGTGGGGAGCTGGGGGAAAGATTCTTAATTATAACTATGCTGGTTTTATTAATCCTATCTTGATTCTGTCATTTTGTGGGCAATTATATGTAACTTCTTTCAATCCTAGCTTACTCATTTGTAAATGGGATATTATTACCTACATACAGTATGACATGACAAAATGGGGTGAAATATATAAACTGGTATAATTCCTGTTACATGGTAAATACTAAATAAATGCTTATAGCTTTATATTGTTCTTGGTAATTCAAGTGTGATTTTACTCCTATTGTGATTTATACCTATTTAATAACTTGAAGGAGGGAAGAGATTAAATATTCAATTAGGTTTTATTAAAATAAATTGGGAAAAGTAACTAAAGTACAGACATGTCTATTATGTTAAAAGAGACATCATTACCTTTTGAAATATTAAACTCTTCAGATAATAGTGTATAACACTGTTAAACTGAGATACTTAAAATGCTTGTCAGCTGATAAAAATCTTCCAGGTTTTAGACTATCACATTTATACCAAACATATAAGAAACATTAAAGTTGTGACTTTGCTGTGGTCCGGGAGGTGGCGCAGTGGATAAAGCGTTGGACTTTCAAGCATGAGGTACTGAGTTCAATCCCCAGCAGCACATGTACCAGAGTGATGTCTGGTTCTCTCTCTCCTCCTAGCTTTCTCATTAATAAATAAATAAAATCTTTGAAAAAAAAATTGTGACTTTGCTAAAAAAAAATCTCTTAAACTGTACCTTCTATAAAAGGTTAGACTGAAATCATTTATATGATGCCATACAGATAATAAAACTCTCTACAGACACATGACTAAGAGTAATGAAGCCAGGGAGATAGCATAGTGTTTATACAACAGTTTTCATGCCTGAGGCCACAGAGGTTCCAAGTTCAATCCCCAGTGCTACTATAAACCAGAGTTAGCAATGCTCTGGTAAAAATAAGAATAATGAAACTTTATGAAAAATAAACAAACTAAGATGTCACAAGCTCTAGGAGTACAAAGGTGAGTTTTCAATAAAATATAATAAGATCTAAGAATAATTATAATTTATTTTTAAGATATGAAATAGTTCCAGTTATAGAAATAGAATGGTTAATAAGGTTAAAGAAACAACATCAATTCAATTATTTCCAGTCTCAAGTAGTAGAAAATCTGCTACAGTTAGGAAGTAAAAGTAGAAGGCTATACATAATCATCTGTCACTAAATTTAATCAAATGAGGCAATCTGGTCTTATAGTAGTTCTTACAAGGCAAAAGCAAAATAAAAATAAGACTAAGGTGATTGTTGAGAGACTTGCCAAGTTATAAGCTCTATGTAAAAAAAAAAAAAGTAAACAGTGTGAATTGTTTTAAATGATTCTGTTCATCAGTAATAAAAGTTAACAGTCATTTAGTACTTAAAACTGCAACTTGCTGGGGTGGGCAGTGGCACATCCAGTTGAGCAGACACATTACCTGGGTTCAACCTCTTGTCCTCCTACCTGCCGAGGGGATACTTCATAAGCACTGAAAATAGGTTTGAAGGTATCTATCTTACTTTCTACCTCTGTATCCTATCAAATAAAATGAAAGATAATAAAAGGGGGGGGGTGTCCTCTGGGAGCAATGGATTCATATGTTGGCACTGAAACCCGTGATAACCCTGGTGGCAAAAACAAAACAAAACAAAACAAAAAAACCCTACAACTTTCAGTACTTCTTTATTTCCTAGACTTAATTATCTGCTGGAAATTTTCTTATACTACCATTTCTTAGTTTTATCACATTATATTTAGCAAATTAAAGAATGGAAGTGGACAGTATACAATGGTTAGTGTGCATCTAGCATATAGAAGTGAGGAAAAGAAATAAAACATCTGAGTATTGAAATAACCCATTCAAAATGGAGAAAGATTTAGAGGTATGCTTATATCAGAGTATATAAAACAAATTTTTAAAAGTATCCAGTCCAAATGCATTGAAAATAAGTGAAAACCAGCACATGGTTCTCACCTCAATTAGCACTTAAGGCCAGAGGGTTTTTTTTTTTTTTTTTTTAATTGGATAGGACAGAGAGAAATTGAGAGAGGAGGGGAAGATAGGAGAGAGAAATACCTGCAGACCTTCCTCAGTGACCCCCTCTTAGCACTCCCCTCCTCTGCAGGTGTGGAGCCTGGGGCTCTAACTGGAATCCTTGCAGAGGTCCTTCTGCCTAATACTTTATGAGCTTAACCCAGTGCGCTACTGTCCTACCCCAAAGCCCAGAGTGTTCAGTGAACATCTAAAAAATTTTAAATACAGGGAAAAACTGGAAGATGAAAAAGAGGATTTAAGGGGGTCAGGCAGTAGCGCAGCAAGTTAAGTGCATGTAGCACGAAGCCCAAGGACTGGCGTAAGGTTCGAGCCCTGGCTCCCCACCTGCAGGGGAGTCGCTTCAGAGGTGGTGAAGCAAGTCTGCAGGTGCCTCTCTTTCTCTCTCCCTCCTCTCTCTCTCTCCATTTCTCTCTGTCCTATCCAACAACAATGACATCAACAACAATAAAAATTACAACAACAATAAAAAACAAGGGCAACAAAAGGGAAAAAAATAATAAAAAGATCATTTAACTCTAGAAAATAAATTTAAATATTTGTATTACCCCAGATTTGGAAACCCACCCATGTTATCAATGTATGTTTAAGAAAGTTCTGGTAAATAAACATAATGGCATACTACTCAGCTGTAATAAACAATGAGACCTTTTCTTTTGCTCTACCATGGATGGTACTTAAAGGAATAATGTTAAGTAAGTAACTTAATCATGTGAAATATCAATAAATAAAGATGGGGGGGGGACTCAGTGCAAGATAGTGGAGGAAATTTTTAGTTGGTATTGAGTATGTTATGCAGACATCTATTAATGAGAGATAACTGTACACATGTGTACACATGGGACAATAACTCTTGTAAATTATATCCTCCAATGAAGTGATAAAAATCTACATATATATAATTTTTATTGGGAGGGTTAATGGTTTACAGTACAGTTGTTGACACATGGGTACAATTTCCCATCTGCCTGGGAAAGGTCTCTTTATTGACACCCTCTCTGCCAACTTAGTTCCGTTTCCATCAAGCACCAGGATCCTGAGGCTCTCTCTACCCCATCTTTCCCCTTCTTCCCCAGTCTTATGATTTAGTGAAATACACCTTACTCACCCAATCCAGTCCAAATTTCATCTTGTGTTTTCTCTCTCAATTTATATTTAGAGCAATAAAATAAATTACTCTAGGTGAAAATCAAGAGTACAACAAATTTGCACATTTGTATAAATCGGCATACTTTTTTCTTACAGTAAACTCTATCTTGACCCTCAGAACTTTTTTCATTCAACCATTAAAATGTTTATTGTTATGTAAATATGATAAAGAGATTAAGCTATGATCTTAGTAATTAAAATCTATGCCAATTTGAAAGTAATTAGTATGCAATACTAATCTTTTAAAACATGACCTTTTAAACAACAAACAAAATCACTAATAACACACCTGTGAGTCCCTGAAGTACATTTCATATTGCTGTATCATCTGTCTGCTAATCAGGCTCCCATGATACACCACAACATTAATATCAGTCCACGTGCGAAATTCTCTCTCCCAGTTTGCAATAGTAGAAAGTGGAGCAATAATCAGGAAAGGTCCTTTTATACCAGTCAGAAGGATTTCGTAGAGAAATGTAATTGATTGAATGGTTTTGCCAAGACCCATTTCATCTGCTAAGATGCAGTTTCGTCTGAAATAAACAAATATATTATGCATGTTTATGTGTTTTTGATTCACTACATTTTAAGACAAAGATACAAAAATAAATAATCAAAGATGAAGTTAAAATATATGCATTAAAAATTAAATCTATTTAAGTGCAGGTGAGGCTAATGACAATTTTATTACAATTCCACAAAAGGAAAATTACAGGTTTTGCAGCTTCAACACTCATTAGATGTTTGATTATTTTTAAAAAAAGTGAAGTGGCAAGAGCAAGGCAGACTATATATTATAAGTTCAGGAAACATTTATTAAATATTCTCTTTATCTTGGGGACAACATAAGAAGGTGGGCTACAAAAGAAATAGAACGTGTTCTCTGAGGCAGGCTGGGAGTATGGATTGACCAGTCAACACCCATGTTCAGCAGGGAAGCAATTACAGAAGTCAGACCTTCCACCTTCTGCATCCCACAATGACCTTGGGTCCATACTCCCAGAGGGATAAAGAATGGGAAAGCTATCAGAGGAGGGGATGGGATACAGAGATCTGGTGGTGGGAATTGTGTGGAGTTGTACCCTCTAATGATATGGGTTTGTTAATGTCTCCTTTTTTAAATAAATAAATAAATAAAATTAATTAACTGAACTACAGAAAAAAAAAAAGAATGTGTTCTCCTGCAGGGACTTCTACTAGAGAAGCAAACACGTAAATAAATAGTATTTATATAATGTACTATAGCACAGAAAGACAGCACTGTTTTATAAAATTGTAAAATGTTAATGTAGGCTTTAAAAAAGTCTACAAAGGTTTGGGAGGTGGGGCTACGGAGCAGCAACAGCTGTGTTTTTTTTCCTCTCCTCTCCCAGGTCAACTAGGAATACCAAAGGAGACCACCTGGGACGGCAACAAGACAGGACTAGAACGACTTCAGGAGCCCACCAAACCACCAGTGAGTGTAAACATGTGTAGCTCGTGGACAGAGAGGCACCTAGGGAGAGATTAAGTGGCTGGCAATAATCCAGCAGTTTACCAGTTGAGACACAACCTCTAGACTGTTTCACCAACAAGGGGACCACTGAAGGGAGGAGAAAACTCCCCTGAGACTCACCAAATGCAACTGTGAGTCTCCATTGCTACTGCCCTCATAATCTGGAGGAGAGGCAGGGATGCTCTGTACTGACACCAGGGGACAGAGAACTAACCAGGAAACTCGGGAAAAGATCTATACCTCCCTGGCCTAGCAGTGGGGCTGTAAAAGTCTCTTTGCATAACCACTGGATTATCCCTGCCCCACCCTGTTTTATCTCTTTGTCAGGAGTCAGTGATTAAGCTAGGAAGCCTACTTATAGTTTAAAAGCCCTCAGGCTCCCATAGCCTACAGAAAAAAAAAGAATGAAAGAGGCTTTTTAAAAAAATATTTATATATTTATTTTCTTTTTGTTGCCGTTGTTTTTATTGTTGTTGTAGTTATTATTGCTGTTCTTCAAAGAAGAACTAATACCTCTACCTTTAAAAGTCTTCCAGAAGATTGAAGACACTGGAATACTCCCTCCCAGCTTCTATGAAGCCAACATCACTTTGATACCAAAAGCAGACACGGATACAACCAAAAAAGAAAACTACAGACCAATATCTCTGATGAACATAGATGCTAAAATATTGAACAAAATTCTAGCCAACCAAATACTGCAGTATATTAAAAAGATTGTTCATCATGACCAAGTGGGGTTTATCTCAGGCATGCAAGGTTGGTTTAATATACGTAAATCAATCAACATGATCCACCACATCAACAAAAGCAAGGCCAAAAACCACATGGTCATATCAATAGATGTAGAGAAAGCCTTTGACAAAATAAAACATCCCTTTATGGTCAAAACACTAAACAAATGGGAATAGATGGAAAATTCCTCAAGATAGTGGAGTCTATATATAGCAAACCTATAGCCAACATCATACTCAATGGTGAAAAACTGCAAGCATTTCCCCTCAGATCAGGTACTAGACAGGGCCGCCCACTATCACCATTACTATTCAACATAGTGTTGGAAGTTCTTGCCACAGCAATCAGGAAGGAGTAAAGGCATACAGATTGGAAGAGAAGAAGTCAAACTCTCCCTATTTGCAGATGACATGATAGTATACATAGAAAAACCAAAGGAATCCAGCAAGAAGCTTTTAGAAATCATCAGGCATCATCTAACACACTAAAGACTTTTCTTTTATGATTTACTACATACCTGTTGTACCAATTGAACAAGAGCCAGTTGAGTCCTTCCAGTTGATATTCCCTGAGTTGATTGCCATTTTTATAGTCCCTGGATTGATCTATTTTTTTCCAAATATTAGGAGGAGGACGGTCCTTTTTTGGGGGTGGGGGGGACAAAGAATAAATGATGCATTCAAGAGTTTAAATCCTTAATACATCCTATATATGGTGAAAAGCACTGCTATTAAAATAATCATAGTAGTCTAAGACTAAGTCAAAGCCATAGCATTGTAGTGAAATTACAAGAAATATCTAAAGACCAAATTAGCTCTACAGATTCTTTAAAATAATTAAAGACCAACGCAAATACTGTAAACATTTTATTTTTTTATTATCTTTATTTGATAGAGACAGCCTGAAATTGACAGGAAAGAGAGTGATAGAGAGGAAGAGAGACAGAGAGAGACCTGCAGCACTGCTTCACCACTGGCATAAGGATCCTGGTTCGAGCCCACAGTTCCCCACCTGCAGGGAGGGTTGCTTCACAAGCAGTGAAGCAGGTCTGCAGGTGTCTATCTTTCTCTCCCCCTCTCTGTCTTGCCCTCCTCTCTCCATTTCTCTCTGTCCTATCCAACAGCAATGGCAACAAGGGCAACACAAATAGGAAAATTGGCCTCCGGGAGCAGTGGATTCGTGGTGCAGGCACTGGGCCCCAGCAATAACCCTGGAGGCAAAAGGAAAAAAAAAAAAAGAAAAAAAGTTCTACTGTTACTTACTACAACCAGAATTTACTAGAGAAAATATTTCTTAAAAAGTAGCATATGAACTTTAGAATATTTAACATGCAATACATAATTTTTGCTTAAAAGAATTTCTACATTAAATCATATCCACCACACTCTTCTTTTCAACAGTCTGATTACTATTACATTTCATTAGCTTTGGGTTAGGAAGAAGTTTCATTTCCAGAATCTCTAAAAATACTTTTTAATGTATTATATAATACTTTAATAGCAATAGACTGGCAAAAAAATTATAAGCCTCCTACATTATTTAACTATGATAGGTTAGTTCTTTTGTCAGATTGATTTTATATTAATTAATGGGATTACTTTTACTACATGAGTCCCTTCAGCTCAGGACTTTATTATATTGTATATCTGAAGCAGTGATGTTTCCTAGTCATGGGCATAAAATTGCTTATGTTTGTGGTCCACTTGCAGGTAGTATAATCATCACTAATTTTTTTTACGTTCCCAAAATGATTATGATATGCATCTATAAATGGAAACCACTGATTACTTGTAGAGGCTAACCATCTGATTATGACTGAAGCATATACCCTGTGAAGAGAAGCTTAGGATCCCTGTCTGTCCCACATGAAGGATCCAGAAGGCTACAGAAAAGCATACCCAGAACTTGGTCAAGCTGACCAACTGGCTGCCCAACCCCATACCATCCTCTCTGCTACATTCACCATATAGCATAAAAAGGGCCCAGATGCCACAATGTTGCATCAATAGCTCCTCGTTTGCTTTGAGGCTATGAACTGTGGATGTGCACACCAGATTGCAATGCCTGGAGGTCAAACATTAACCAGACAGGCAGGACACAGAGCAAAATCAACTTTTATGGATTGGAGCAAAAGGGGCTGGGGGATGGGGAAGGAGACTGAGGGTTTGAGAAACCAGCATACTTCTGTACATTTTTCATCTTTTTTAGGGTAACTTATCCCCAATGTGGGACCTACTAGCTCCTCTCACTCTTGAAGGCCTACACATGCCTGTGCATGTATCTCTCTTCTTCCCACCTCAGTACTTGTTCTAATAAGTGCTTGGCTTGTTGAAACCTGAGTCTCTGTAATTTTTTTATTTCTTTTTAAATCTTTATTTATTTGATAGAGACAGCCAGAAATTGAGAGGAAGATAGAGAGGAGACAGAGAGACACCTGCAGCACTGCTTCACCACTTTTGAAGCTTTCCCCCTGCAGGTGGGGACCCGGGGTTCAAACCCGGGTCCTTGCGCACTATAATGTGTGATCAACCAGGTGCGCCACCACCTGTCCCCATTCTCTGTGATTCTTCACTATGATATTCCTCCATGACCTAACCAGGAATTCCAAGGGGGACCCTGATCTGCTACCCAGCGCTTCACCTTCAATAACTTTACCAAAAAGAAAATCTTTCCTTTCCACAATATCTTGATACACATTTTTACCTAAGCTTGCTAATATTGGTTCAAGGAATGACATTTAGAATTTAAAAGGAAATGTATGAGAGCTGCTTTACTCCTGGTACTAGGCTGTGGGTATTACTGGAAGCCAAGAAAACTAGAAAATAAGATAAGAAAAAGTACTGTAGATACAATATGATTTCTTTTATGGAACAATTAATTCATTTCACATCTTCACATTATCTATGGAAGCCTTCCTCACATTGGAACTAATTCAAAAGTGACCTATTCCTATCCTTTCTGGTATACACTTCCAATGTACTACATAAATTTCCATGACTATATAATATTTGCAAAAAGACTGGAAGGCATAATAAAATCAAAATAGGTCTCAAGGTAAATTTACTTTGGCTCTCTGTGAACTAAATTCACATAATAATAACCATGTGTTTTAAAGTGAAAATATACGTAATTTAAGAGAAGGGATAGTGAAAACTAGTACACAGGAAAAGTGGAAATGTTTACTAGCTTTGGGGGGGGGATTTGGAAGGAAACGATTTATTTTAAATATTTTGAAAGCACATATATTCTGATCCAGCAAACACACTTATGATTTGAGTTACAGACTTTTAAAGGCTAGCTCAAAGTTAATGTAGCAGTTTATAATAGTATAAAATGAAACAAATGCTGTTTTTATTAAGTTGATAAGTAATGTTCTTACCAAATGTCTTGTGTCAGGTCTCGAAGCTTGCAATTGCTCAAACTCTTCTATTTTTGCAAGATCTACATCTTCTTTTAATTCCCATGTACTATCTTCATAAGGTAATGAGCACCATTTTACTAAGTAGTAAATAACAGGCTATATAAAAAAAAAAAGTTTTATTTTAGTCTTTTGCAAAACAGTAAGATATCTTAATTGAGAATAGGTAGAAGTAATTTAATATACTAGCCTACATGAATAACAAAACATTTTTTAATCCTTTTAAATCTTTAACTTAAAAAAAGCAATACATTTTAACATATGGAGAATTGGGGGAGGGTGTTTACTTAAAAAGATTTTACCAAATATTTACCTCACCAGTGTCTTTATCTTCACAAAAAGAGACTTCTAATACTCTGTCTACTTCAACATAGTCTGGATTAAATGGTTCTTCTTCCATCTAAAATTTACAAAAGACAAGTGATATTTGACAAAGTAGAAAAATGAAAGTGAAATAAAGACAAATTTATTAGCTACTCACTATAAAAGAAACACAAAAGCTGGATTTCTATAAAGACGACAATAAATGGAATAGCTCCATGTTCATTTCCAAAAAACATCTAAGATATTTGACTATATTATGAATCACCAAAAATATACAATGAAAACAACCAGGTAATACTAAAAAATAAGGTATTCTAGAAACTAAAGTAATATAAAAGTTAAGTCCTTTAGAAAGCTTAAAAGTGAAACATTTATTATATATATATATTTTTTTTCTACTTTCTTTGGGTCTAAGTGTTGAAAATCAATTATGCTATCTGTAGGAAAGCTCTTATGGTTCCTATTCATTTACTTTAATAATACAAAGTCCCTATGGGTACAGCCTCAAATCCAACTTCACCCATTTTCTCTTCAACTATACTTCTAGTATTTTCTTTCTGTGTTATGGTAACCCAGCTAGCCCTGATTATATAGGTCTAAAATGAAGAAATCTTACACATCTGTTTTCTTGTCTCACACATCTAATAAGTCATCAATTTGTAAAGAACTGTACCAGGATTATCACTAGGACTCAGTGCCAGGGTGGAGTTTGAGAGACACCTACAGACCTGCTTCACAGCTTATAAAATGTCCCCCTGCAAGTGGGGTGGGGGATGGGCTTCAAACCCAGGCAGAATGCCTTTAATTACAAGGAATTATTGGGTGGTCGATAAAGTCATGGCATATTTTTTTTACGCAGAAATGCACCATGACTTTTCTGATGACTTAGTGATTCTTCCTTCATCATTCTCACAGTCTCATTACTTGAACCTTTAAAAAATAACTAGTTCAACTATCGTGCTTTTCTTTAATTCTTTTCACATGGATCCGGTAATCTTTCTCAAAAATGACTCATATACTGTTTCCTAGCTTAAACTCTTTAAATGTTATTTTTAAAGTTTAAATTTTTTTATGAGAGGTATACTGAGAGAAATGTACATTGAGGAAGAGACCAAAACACTGCTTAGTGCTGGCATATGGTGGTACACAGGACTGAACTTCTTTTAATAACTTTAGTTGACTTTTGGGTTTGGGTATCAGGTCCACATTAGATTTTGTGGAGTGAATAGGATTTTACATTTATTTTGTTTTATTTTATTTTTGCTCCCAGGGTTATCCTAGGGCTCAGTGCCTGCAGTATGAATACACTGCTCCTTATGGCAATTTTTTTTTTTTTTTTTTTTAGTTTTATTAGCTAGGACAGAGAGATTGAGAGAGGAGGGGAAGATAAGAGATGGACAGAGAAAGATAGACACTTGCAGACCTGCTTTATAACTTGAAAGGAATTATTGGAAACTTTCTGGTGGAGAAAAATCTGCCAGATGCCAAAAAAAGAAAACCTCTAATTTGGGGACAGTTTACAAAAACAACAACAACAAAAAAAACAACTATATATACTTGTAAAAAATGTTGAAGCAATTGAGCAACAATGATGATTAAATGAGGCATGA
The DNA here is from genome assembly GCF_950295315.1 of Erinaceus europaeus. NCBI lineage: Eukaryota > Metazoa > Chordata > Mammalia > Eulipotyphla > Erinaceidae > Erinaceus > Erinaceus europaeus. The sequence continues at coordinate 156,377,837 of NC_080163.1, forward strand.
TAAACTGACAAGACAGTTCACTAAGGAAGAAGCCAGCAAGTTAGAATATGTGTCCCAAGTTATAGGCCCTGATGTCCACCAGAGCAATGGGAGAAAACATCAGTCCAGTGATGTCTCTCTCCCATCCTCTGCTTCAATTGGGGAAAAAAAAAAGTTAGCTCAAATACTGAAGCCCCTTCAGCAATAGAAAGAAGAAAAGAAACAAGAGATCCAGGCATCAGTCCCATTTACAATCGCAATAAATGCAATCAAATATCTAGGAACAGATGAATGCTAAGAAAGCTGTGATATATATATATATAACCAGCTACCAAAAATGAAGTCATCTCCCTTGCTTCATTCTCACTGGAACCTGAAGGCATTATATTAAGTGAGGAAAGTCAAAAAGAGAAAGACAAATACCAGATGGTCTCACTTTTAAGTGCAATTTAAATCAGGAAAGAAAAACAGAGTGAGCCTGGACTGGGCAGGGCATACTGCAACAAAGCAAAACTCTGGGGGAAGGAATGGAGGTGTCAAGGATGAAAGGAGGGAGGGAGAGAGAGGAGAGTAAAATGGGTCATGGGGTATTGATGTGCCCATATGTCAACAACCATACTGTAAACCACTAACCCCAATACAATTTTTAAAATATTAATAAAAATAAAATATATTAAAGCAAATGAGATTGTGATAGTTTCATACAACATGTGATGCTGAACTGACTTCTGGAGCATAATAAATACATACACTTTTTGTTAAAAAACATTAGTGGAAGAATTTATAAAATATATAAAAGCATGTAGATGAGATTAAACACATCAATGCTAATTCTAGCACTATAAGAAAATATTTTTAGAAAGTATTGATGTATTTGTAACCTACTTTCCCACAGTTTAAAAAATAAAGTGTGTGGGGTTGGGAGGTGGTGCACTTGGTAGAGAGCACATGATATAATGCTCAATGGGGGTCAGGCGGTAGTGCAGTGGGTTAAGCGCACATGGCACAAAGCACAAGGACCAGCATAAGGATATAATGCTCAAGATACAATGTTCAAATTACTGGTCTTCACCTGTAGGAGGGAGGCTTCATGAGTGATGAAGCAATGCTACAGGTATCTCTCCCTTCCTCCTTACCCTCTTCTTAGTTTCTCACTATTCTCTCTTAAAAAAAAAAAAAATTATTACCTTTATTTATTGGATAGAGACAACCAGAAATCAAGAGGGAAGGGAGAGACAGAGAGGGACAGAGACAGAGACACTTGCTGTAATATTTCACCACTTGCAAAGCTTTCCCCTTACAGGTGGGGACTGGGAACTCGAACCTGGGTCCTCTGCATTGTGACACATTCACTCAACCAAATGCACAACCACCTGGCCCATCTCCCTACTCTCTATCTAAAATCAAGCAATTAATTTAATTTTAAAAAGAAAATACATGAATGGGTAAAAAGCAGGGGAAAAGGGCTAGAAAAGAATAAGGGAAAGAGAAAAAAATAAATACAGGTACAGAAGTAAAGAGGAAGTGAATATGAATATGATAAAGTAAACACAATGACAGTAACATTTAGGTAACTTAGTTAAAATAAACATGGGGATTTTTGTACTATTTTTATAACTTAACTGTTAATGTAGAATTTTTTCAAGTAAAAAGTTAAAAATTGGGAGTCGGGCGGTAGTGCAGAGGGTTAAGCACAGGTGGTGCAAAGCACAAGGTCCAGTGTAAGGACCCTGGTTCCCCACCTGCAGGGGAGTCGCTTCACAAGTGGTGAAGCAGGTCTGCAGGTGTCTGTCTTTCTCCCTCTCTGTCTTCCCCATCTCTCTCCATTTATCTGTCCTATCCAACAACAACATCAATAACAACAACAATAATCACTACAACAATAAAACAAGGTCAACAAAAAGGGAATAAATAAATATTAAAAGAAATAATTAGGTAATTCAAAAACTGCTCTAAAAAGTTTATTGAAAGAAAAATGAGTATCAAGGAGATAGCACAGTAGTTTGTGTATCAAACTTTTATGCATGAGCCCCCAAAAGTCCAGGTTTAATTCCCAAACCATTATATGCCAAGGATAAGCAATGCTCTAGTCTTTCTCTTCTTTTTGTACTTGATTAAAATACAGTTAAAAAAAGGAGAGAGAACAAAATAGAGCAGGAAGACACTGGACTAATTTTAGTAAGTCATGGGTAAAGGAGATAATTGGAAATCGAAAAAATAAAATGACTAATAATTAAATTCTGAAGAATAGTATCTTTTTTTTAATATTTTATTTTACTTATTTATTCCCTTTTGTTGCCCTTGTTGTTTTATTGTTGTAGTTATTATTGTTGTTGTCGTCGTTGTTGGATAGGACAGAGAGAAACGGAGAGAGGAGGGGAAGACAGAGAGGGGGAGAGAAAGATAGACACCTGCAGACCTGCTTCACCGCCTGTGAAGCGACTCCCCTGCAGGTGGGGAGCCGGGGTTCGAATCGGGATCCTTATGCCGGTCCTTGTGCTTTGCGCCACCTGCGCTTAACCCGCTGCGCTACAGCCCGACTCCCGAATAGTATCTGTTTTAAGTTCAACAAATAGCAGTCTCATTTATCTTTTCTTACATCTGCAAAAAAGTGTGCTCTTTGTGCTTGTCTCAATTTGAATCGCTTGATCTTCTGTTGTATCCTTTTATCTTTCAAAAGCTGCTGTTCTGTTGCCCATTCACAGTGAAGATAGGAACTAAAAATTTTATAAAAGCAATATATTAGAATAATCAAAGTACCATGTTTCAGGGCTTTTAATCACAACATTTAATACAAACTACTATCTTGAACTTTACAAGTAACAGGTAGCATATGTCACTAATATTGAGACTCCATATATGAATTTCTAAAATAAAGCCATGATGGATCACTAAATCCTAAGACTATCACTATCTGAATGTAATTTGTCATTTAAAAAAACACAACAGTAAAATGAATTATAAGAGTATCAAATGTAATTTATGATTTATTTCTTGTCTATAATACCTTTGTTATAAGGAAGGTTAACATATACTGAAACCAATATTACTTATTTAAAATACTTTCAATAAACTCTAAGAGAAAGTTGACTAAAACTGGAAAAGTTCCACAATTCAAATATAACTATATCTATAAACTGTGAAAATATTTCTAAAGAGCCTTGTATTTTGATTGTAGTAATTAATGTCTTCTGAAAAAAAAAAACCCACAGTTTTAACACTTCATTGATCTCATTTTTAATGATTATTAAGATCATACAACAATGAACGTATTTAAAGTTGAGTATGTATAATTTTGACAAATGCTTATATAAAACATGTATATTTTCATAATAAAATATAAACATGTACAACCTTTATAATGCAATTATACATTAACTTAACATATTCAAATATTCACTTATATTTAAACCAACACCTTTCCATTATTACTTTTCTAATCCTAATACTTACTAATTTTTGTATTTTACAAAAAATTCTTCTGTGTCAATCATCATTCCAGGTGATATCTAAAAAAATAAAACCAATAACTATGACTTTTATAATCAGATCATGGAATATGAAGTATAAAAATGTAATGTATATTTACTTACTTCTTTTTTTACAACTCTAGAAGACAGGATTTTGTCCACAATTGCAGCATCTTCTTCACTTGGATTCTCCTACAGGAAGGAAAGAAAAAAATCTTTATGATAGTACACTCTCAAAATTTCTTTAGTATGCCTATGAGTATATTTAAATCTTCATTTAAAAAATATTTATTCCCTTTTGCTGCCCTTGTTGTTTTATTGTTGTAATTATTGTTGTTGTTATTGATGTCGTTGTTGGGATAGGACAGAGAGAAATGGAGAGAGCAGGGGGAGAGAAAGATAGACACCTGCAGACCTGCTTCACCACTTGTGAAGCGACTCCCCTGTAGATGGGGAGCCAGGGGTTGAAACCTGGCACCAGTCCTTAACACTTTGCGCCACCTGGGCGCTTAACCTGCTGCGCTACCTACTGCCCTACTCCCGAGTATATGTAAATTTTAACACTTATTTGTACATGGACTAGGCACCATACTGAACATCAAAATATCATATGAGAATGATAGTGGAGATAAGATTTAGGAGCAGCACACTGGGTTAAGCACACATAGTACAAAGGGCAAGTATCTGCGCAAAGATCCTGGTTCGAGCCCCCAGCTCTCTACCTGCAGGAGGGTCACTTCACAAGCGGTGAAGCAGGTCAGCAGGTGTCTTTCTCTCTCCCTCCTCTCAATTTCTCTGTCCTGTCCAATAAAATAAAAAATAAATAAAATAAAAAAAATAAAATAAATAAAAATAGACTTAATGAGTCCCCAGTAGTTACAGTATATACACAATCTACCATGAGATGAGAGGCTGTAAAGCCACTGTCAACAACTATCCTGCAAGTCACTATTTCCACAATGCAGTGATTTAAAAACAAAAACAAAAGCAAAAAACCAAAGAATTAATGTGAAAAAATACAAATATGGAAAAATAATTCATTACTATTTTGACTATCTGCTATGTCATTATCATGATAAACAAATTATGCTGCTTAATGCATCTGGCTTTAGTCTAAGTAGTTCACATACTGACCAATTTGATCATTTCAACTACATTATGAGGCAGGTACTATTAACATCTCCATTTCCACGAGGAAGCTGGAGCATAGACAAGATAAGTAATTTTCCAAAGTGTCCGACTACTCAGTGAGCAGATGAGTGGCTGAGCCACAATTCTGATATGAAAAGTTAAAAATATTATACAAAGAGGGAAATGTATTTCAAAAATATATAGGTGTCAAAATATAGCATTCAGGTAACTATGTTAAGTCCAAAATTAAGAGCTGGTAGATGTGGCAAGAAATAAGGAGGACAGACAATTCATGCAAAGAATTTATATGCTAAACTGGAAAGGTATAATTATTTTAAGACATAGGAAACTGCAGAACAGTTTTAATAAAAAGAAAAGTACTGTGACCAGGTTTAAAATTTCGAAGTTTTCTGCAGAAAGTAGGCTTTTCACGAGTTTCAGTAATAAGAGTTGGAAATTGTGATGACAAATTAAATGAAGAAGCAAAAGGGGAAAAAAGAATAGTTTTAGAAGCAAAGATAATATGACTTGGCTGATTCTAATGAGTTCATAGTCATAATCCCAAACCTAGCTTACCACAAATAATTGTAAAGGCTGTTCACCAAGTAGAGGAGCTGAATTCTTTTTAATTTTCATAGAGCCTTTAACCTCTTCTTCAGATTGTTTTCCTTCAGCATCTTCGGCATATTTTTTCCTTTTAATTTGTCGATTTGATCTTCTTTTCTATAATGAACCATAAGGAGCATGTTTATATGGCTTATTTTAAAGGAAATACTTAAAAAGTACTCTTCATGTGGTAATTTAGTATATTAAATTCTTGAAATCATACATTTATATTTGGTTTTCCTTATTAAAGGAAAAGTGTACTTTTCCTATTGCCAAAGGCTGACAATCTTTAGTCTTATTTACTACAGCTTCAAATAACAAAGAGTAGTAATACCTTTATTACTTTTCTTTAGAAATTGTTAAGAGTAAAATATTTTCTTTTATCTAACTTTGACAGCTTGGGCATAATGCATTTAATTAGTTTTTTTTCTTTTCTGTTTTATTACTCTTCTCACAAAACAGTTACTAATAAGAGGAAAAAGGTTTCTGTTTTATTAAACATCTTAAGACCTTGATTAAAATTATCAAAATGCCCATACATACAAAAACATACAAAAATCCATCAGGTGAATAATGGTTTTAATCAGAAGGATAGAATAAGAAATTAAATAGTATTTGCCACAAAGTGTATGAACTGGTGTTAAAAACAAATAGTACAATAATCTAGTGTAAATGAAGGAGGAATCCATGTTCACTAACTTCTCTCTCTTAAAAATATGAAGATCGCTCTTATAAAAACAAGTTTTTAAAAAGTGCTCATGCAGAACATAAGTTTTTAAATAATCTAAGTAATTTTGATTTAAGTACCAAATTACACCTGGCTTTACTTACCTCCCTAAACATGTAACACTTTATGTTACCACTATAGAAACAAAGTCTTATGTAGGCTTTAAAATCCCATAGGATTTAAGCTTTCTTTCTTTCATCTCCCCAAAATGTTGTGTGGAGGCTTCTCAGTCAGCTTGGTTCTCAATATTTGGTTATTTTATCTGTTCTTTCACTTTTTATTACATTTTCTTCTGTGTATTTAGTAACTCTCACAACATTCCCTCAAAATATAACCAGCAAAATAATCTATGCATTCTCCTTTAGGGTTCTTCAAAATTTCTTAAGTTGATAAGTCTTTCATGCTCCAGTAGCCATGACAATTGTGGATGGGTCAATGTAGCAGTTACGGGCACAAACTATTATTTGCACTAAGAAAGGTTTTAGTGGCCTTTAGTATGACTCTCTTTCTTTCTCTTGAGTAGTGGAATAATTCGAAGAAAAAAAAATGATACTAATGTGGTGAGATCTGCCAACTGTAGTAGACAATGCCATGACTCACTTAGGATGCACCATCTCTTGCATCTCTTGGTCATGAAGATATATACATTTCCAAGCTTCAATGTAACAATTTTAATAATCTGAAATTGAAGGGGCCATGCAGTGGTATATGCAGTAGGGCACACACATTACCATATGGAAGGCCCTGGGTTCAAGCCCTTGGTTCCCATCTACCTGCAGGGGGGAAGTTTCACAAGTGGTGAAGCAGGGCTGCAACTACTACAGGTACTTCTCTCCCTTTCTTGCCACGTGCCTGTAAACCACTGTGCTATCGCCCAACTCCCATTTCTCTCCCTTTCTATCTCCCCCCTTCCTTCTCAATTTCTCTGTCTCTATCAAATAGACAGATAAAATATTTGATAATATGGGAGACAAGAATGTTTTGGAAATTAAAATAAAAGGAATTCCAGAAAGTTGCTCTATTCTCAAAAAGAAGAGATATTTATTGTACCTGGGAGGGAGAGGGGGACAGTTTGCAGATCTCTAACACTAAGCCAAAAGAATGCTTAAAGTTCTATTGTGGGTGTCATAGAATTCTTTGTGTTAAAAGTTTGTTTAAGTCAATAACCAATAGTGATATCACATTAACATAATACTACCAATGTCATGTCTCAGTAAGCACAAATATTCTGTCATAAAGTATAAGACTACTTCAGTACTCATTTAGAAAATTGCATCAGATGTTTACAACATTAAATTTTCCTTTCTTGTTCCTTGGATATATAGTAGTACAGAAACTGAGAGGCCTGAAAGAATTCTCTGAATTCACAAGTATGTACATTGAGGTAATTCTATACAAGATAGAATGAGGGCTACTTCCTATAAACTTTCATACTATGAAGATTCTTTCTCTCTCCTATCTTTCTCATAAATAAATAAAATCTTTTAAAAAAAATAGAGAAACTAATTTGATATCCCCATTTTATAGAAATGTACTTTTACTAACTTCTCCATAACTTTCATAGTACACTTAAAATAGTGAGAAATTCTTTATTTAAATGTCCCTCACTTTTCCTTCACTTTCTTTTTTTTTTCTTTAAAGACTTCAATAAGTTCAAAGCACTTTACATAAGAGGTCAGAAGCATGTTTTCAAATGCTTAACACTTCATTATTGCAATATAACATTTTTCCTGTGATAATCCATAGGCCCAATTTAAGAAGTTTTTTTTTTAATTTAAAATTAAGTTTTTAAATATAACTAGACCACTGTACTATTAAGATTAAAGATAAAAAAATAATTCATATTCAGTTTTAGATCCACTTTAAAGACCATCTATTAATCTGTAGCTGACTCCCAACTTTAAATTGAAATTAGTTTGAAGCCTTCAGATCTTAACAGTGCACTGTAGTTCAAAGTCTGGTGTGCCTCTTCATCATGACACTTTTAAATATAAAGACACATTTAAATATCTGAATGGTGCAGGTTTATAATTGTTTACTGAAAAATATTTCTTTTATTCATTCAGTTTTGTTGTATAAAGCAACGCAGGTAGCAGAACAATATAATACCATTATAAAAGGTATGTAAGCAATCCGCATGTTTACCTAGTCTACCATTTCATTATTTGGTGATTATATAATAGAAAAATGGCCAGCATTATTCTAGTAAAAATCAAACTGAATTTTCTCAAGTTGAGTAAGTCAATCATGTTTGCCTAAGTTAAGGATAACATATGAATAAAAAGCCAGGCCATATAATGTTAGGCGCTTCAGTCACTGCCCTTACCTCAACTCTTGCAGCAGCCCAGGAGCCTTGAGCCACTACTCTCCCATTGGATAAGAAGCTGCATAAGGAAGAAGAAAGGCCATTCAGGGGCTTTCTGGCCCCATAATTCAACAACAGCCACCACCCCTATGGTCTAGAGTTGTACTTGAATTATTAAAGAGTAGAGGGTGGCCTGAATTGTTGACCTTCATTATAGATGTCTCTCTCTCTTTTTATTTAACTTCGAAAGATTCTTTTGTATATCTATTTCCCCAGAAAGGTAAAATGCACAGTATTTTTTTTGTCTACATTAGGATCTTTTAAAGATAATTGGTTCTTTTTTTTCTTTGATAGGAGACAAAAGGAATTATCTCTTAAGAGTAATTCAATCCATTTACTTTGCAACTTATATGATTAAAAAGTTATCTCCATAATCAAATCCATTCAAAAGCAACCTATAAGAATACAATAATATCACTACATAGTTCTCATTAACAACCAAAAGACTTTGGGTTGCTATTTAATCTCTCTGGTCTTCAGTTTTATTTTCTGAAAAAATGAGGGATTTGGAGAGGATATCTAAGTTTCCTCCCAGGTCTAACATTCTATGGAAGTACTACTAGGAGCAAATTTTAATAGCTGTCATATAAGCTTTGCAATACCATAAAATGTATTTTTTATACTAAGCTAGCGTATAAATACCCACAATAGACTATTATGCTATCTCAGTAACTTTTCCAGTGTTCCATCTCTCAGAAAAGATTTTAATACTCACTTGAGAGTCTTCCTCTTTGAATGTGTGCTGCGGCATTTGTTCCCCATCAGATATTTCATCTGAAGACTCATTCTTTCTTTTTTGTTTTTTACCCAATGTAATGATGAGTTTGCTTTTTCAAGAGGAAAAGAGTAAACAGTAAATATTTTTCCATATTTGTTCAAATTATCACATAAACTTTCTTAAATGCTCACCAAACATGATATTTTTTCATAAAATCCATACCAAGACTTAAAAAGTTCTATTTTGAATAGAATACTCTTCTAAAGGAACATGTATAAACCAACACTATAGTTATTATATTCCTAAGTACTGAAAGTTGCTTAAGTTCTATAAAATAACTACTATCACTACAAGAATTAAGATCATGTATGTTAGGTCTTTGTAGTCCTGAGGAACAGAAAATTCTCAGCTAACAATAACTGTGTCCAATTATTAAATGCTAGTTGCTTTTCTAGGTTCAACAATTTGAAAATAAAGTGGACAGACTTCATAACAGAAAAGTATTATTATTAATGTATGCTCTCAGTTAAAATGTTAAAATGGAAGCTGGCATAGGATTTTCTTTTAATAATTTTTTATTTACTCCCTTTTGTTGCCCTTGCTTTTTTTATTGTTGTAGTTATTATTGTTGTTATTGATGTTGTCATTGTTGGATAGGACAGAGAGAAATGGAGAGAGGAGGGAAAGACAGAGTGGAGGAGAGAAAGATAGACACCTGCAGACCTGCTTCACAGCTTGTGAAGCAACTAACTCCCCTGAAGGTGGGGAGCTGGGAGCTTGAACTGGGATCCTTACTCCAATCCTTGCACTTTGCGCCATCTGCGCTTCACCCACTGCACTACCACTCTACTCCCGCTGGCATAGGATTTAATGTGAACACAAAGGGAGGTCTGCAAACATGAAGAGTAAAAGGAAACCTTATAGAAAAGATCAAAGTTTTAGATAGCAGCTGAATTTCACAGATTATGTATATATGTGGAGAGAGAGAGAGAGAGCACATGCATGCACATTCTAGGTAGAGGAATACCACAGAATAAAGAGATAATCAGTGGACAGAGTATGCAATTTAGGGCTATTGTAAAAACATCCAGAGGTGGGGGGTCGGGCGGTGGCACAGTGGGTTAAGCGCATGTGTCGCAAAGCGCAGGGACCGGAGTAAGGATCCCAGTTCGAGCCCCCGGCTCCCACCTGCAGGGGAGTCGCTTCACAGGCGGTGAAGCAGGTCTGCAGGTGTCTTTCTCTCCCCTTCTCTGTCTTCCCCATCTCTCTCCATTTCTCTCTGTCCTATCCAACAACAAATTGCGTCAACAAGGGCAATAATAATAACCACAACGAAGCTACAACAAGGGCAACAAAAGGGGGAAAAAAAAATGGCCTCCAGGAGCAGTGGATTCATGGTGCAGGCACTGAGTCCAGCAATAACCCTGGAGGAGGAAAAAAAAAAAACATCCAGAGGTAAAGAAATACTGGAAAAGCACTGGGGAACCAACTATAGTTATATTCCATTCCCTCTCCTCACTTTCAATGGTCATTTCATTCCTCCTCTGGTGTCTCCTGGTTTGATGCCAAAAATACAATCTCTCTTGAGGTCACATCTAGTATCACATACCACATGATCTTGTATTTCCTCCTTATCCATAATTCTCAAAAAAAAAAAAAGTTCATTTTTTATATAGATGGTTTCAGTTTCATTCCTCAACCCACTTTAATTTGAACTCTTTTGAAATTACTTTTCATATTCACATCTTTCACTAATTGAGTATTTTCCAAGAGTCAATCTCTATTGACTTTACAGGCAAGCATCACTAATTCGTAAGAGGAAGGTGAGGCTTAGAAAAGTAAAACAGGGAGTTAAGTGGTAGCGCAGCGGGTTAAGCGCACGTGGTGCAAAGCACAAGAACCCGGATAAGGATCCCGGTTCAAGCCCCTGGCTCCCCACTTGCAGGGGAAGTCGCTTCACAGGCGGTAAAGCAGGTCTGCAGGTGTCTTTCTCTCCCCCTCTGTCTTCCCCTCCTCTCTCTATTTTTCTCTGTCCTATCCAACAACGACGACATCAACAATAACTACAACAACAAAACAACAAGCGCAACAAAGGGAAAATAAATAATAATAATAATAAAAAGTAAAACAACTTGGGAGCTACTCTCTTTCTTGATCCAGCTTTCTAGTTCTATTTCCAACCCTAACACCATCTCCCCAGAAAATACCTTTGGCCCACCCGCATGTGTTAACTATCAGGCTCAGGCAAAAATTAATAATGTCATGGGGCCCTTGGAACATATCTAGCTTTTTTCCAAAATGGAGACCCCAAATCTCATCTGCTATATTCTTGCCTTTATGTTCCAGGTTATTGAACAATTTGTTCTTCTTTGTATCTTAATGCTTTTTCAGACACCAAGTTGCAGATGCTACCATGACGCCAACCTGACTTACCCGGGCAGACTATCTCAACTAATGTACCCTGGTACCCCATCTCTCTGGAGCCCTGCCCCACTACGGAAAAACAGAGATAGGCTGGGAGTATGGAGTACTAGACCTGCCAGTGTCCAGGTCTAGTAGAGAAGCAATCACAGAAGACAGACCTTCCTCCTTCTGCACCCCATAATGATCCTGGGTTCATGCTCCCAGAGAGATAAAGAATAGGAAAGCTTCCAATGGGATTCGGAACTCTGATGGTAGGAAATGTGTGGAATTTTACTCCTCTTACTCTATGGTTTTGTTGTTATTTTCTATATTGTATTTTATAAATAAATAATAAAAAGTAAAATAACTTATACTAAGTCACAGAAATAGTAAGAATAGAGGAATGCCTCCCTCCAAAGTTTGCACTTCTACTGTAAAAGTCTACAAATGATCTTTGAAACATTAAATCAGGGGGCCGGGTGGTGGTGCACCTAGTTAAGTGCACATGTTACAATGTGCAAGGACCCAGATTCCAGCCCCCAGACCCACCTGCAGGGGAAAAGCTTTGTAAGTGGTGAAAAAGGGCTGCAGGTGTCTGTCTCCCTCCCTATCACCCCCTTCTTTCTCGATTTCTGACTGTCTCTATGCAATAAAAATAAAGATTAAAAAACATTAAATCCAGTAAAATTTAAAAAATATAAGTCATGGGCAGGGGTAGATAGTATAATGGTTATGCAGAGACTCTCATACTTGAGGCTCCAATGCCCCAGAGCTCTGACAAAAATAAACAAACAACAACCACCAAAAAAAGAGTCACTTTTTTCTTACTATAGCCCTGGCTCCATTATACAATAATTTTGTGGTTATTGCAAAACAACTTATTTTGTTTATTCATTTATATTTATTAAAAATATCATTTTTTCTACACACAAATCTTGTTTGGCTTTTATTCCTACATTTACTTATTGAATGTTGGTTTTCAGCAATATTTAGTCTTTGTCAGCTCTTTTTTGTCAGCCTTTTAAACTTAGCATTGCATAAAATTTTGTCTTCGATCTTCTCTCTAAACACTGACACTGGGAAGTTCAATTTAATCTATTCTTATTTACCACCTAGAAGTTGAGGAATCTTAAATTTATTTCTTAAAATATGTATTTTTAATATTTTTGAGAGGTGACAGGGAGAAAGCTAGCCAGCGAAAAAAACAATCAAGAGCTCATGCACAATAGAAATAAGAATACAGCTAATAGGTGGCATATGCAGGTACCAGGAAATAGAACTTGGACCTCATGTACGTAAGTCCTGTGCTCTGCCATTAAAACATGTCCCTGATTCAAAGATCTTATATTAAATTGAGAACTTTCCCCCAACATTAAAATTTCACAAAACTATTTAAGTATTTTATAGATATCACAATCTCAAGTAACAAAGCAATCACTCCTCCCCCCTTTTTTGCCAACAGGTTTATTTCTGGAGTTGTCTTCATGACACCACCATATCTAGTGGCCACTATTTCCTTTCTTTTGACAGAGGATGAAAGAGACTGAGAGAAGAAGAGAGAGAGACCCCTGTAGCACAGCTCCACAGCCTGGTAAATCCCCCCCCCAACCCTAGCAGGTGGGGGCCAGTGGCTTAAACCTAGGTCTTCAAGCATGATAACTTGTGTACTCTTTCAGGTAGGCCACTACCCAGCCCCTCACAATTCCTCTTAAAAACATGTAGCACGGGGGGGGGGGGGGGGGGGCGCTAGACAGTGGTGCACCCAATTAAGTGCACACATTACAATGTAAAGGACCCAGATTCAAGCCTCTGGTCTCTATCTGCAGTGGAGAAGCATTACAAGTGGTAAAGTAAGTCTGTAAGTCTATCTCTCTCTCTCTCTCCTTCCCTCTCAATTTATACCAGTCCTATTAAATTAAAAAAAATAAAGAAGAAAACAAACAACAACAAAGAAGAAATTTAAAAAGACAGAAAAAGAAAGGGAAAAAATGATCTCTGGGAACAGTGGATTTGATGTCTAGGCACTGAGCCCCAGTGATAACCCTGATGGCAAAAAAAACAAAAACAAAGAAACAAAAAAAGTAGTATTAGGGTCTCACAAATGTGGATACTACCGCTGATCAGCCTCCTCAGGTCAAGTTTGCATTCTTCATTTTAGAGAGAAAGGAACGAAATAGGCTAAGGAAAGCCACTATAGCATTTTCTACCATTAATGGAGTTCCTTTGGTGCTGTTCATGGTGTCAGAACTCAAATCTAGGGCTTCACCAAGTTAAGTCATCTCTCAGTCTCTAAATGCATAAATCTTCAGTAAAAACTATATATTTAAGACTTAAAAACTAGTTTTAATAATATGAAAATTGGGCTCCTTGGAAACAATTATATCACGCAGAATTTATTTTAAATTCTGAAACATTCTAAAGAAGTATATAGGTAGTACTACACAGAGGAGCCATTATGTTGATATTGACCACTGTGTAAGAAGGCTTCTTTCAAAGTTTAAGAAAGGTTCATTGGGAAGAAATGGTAAAAAAATGCAAATTCCAGGGGGCCAGGAGGTAGTGCACCAGTTGAATGCGCATAGTGCAAAGCACAAAGATCCTGGTTTGAGTCCCTGGTTCCCCATCTGCAGGGTGTCGGCTTTACAACTGGTTAAGCAGGTTTGCAGGTGTCTACTTTGCTTTTCCCCCCTCTCTGTTTTCCCCTCCTCTCTCAGTTTCTCTCTGTCCTATCCAACAACAACAATGGAAAAAAGATGGCCTCCAGGAACAATGGATCCATAGTACAGGCACTGAGCACAAGCGATAACCCTGGAGACAAAAATTCCTGACAGACATAAGATTTCCTTGAGAAATTGAGAGCTAATCTACAAAATTAGTGGACAATATTTTAAAATTGGAAAGATCATGGGATGCAAACACAAAGAATTATCCCAAATTGGAATGCAAGGGACATGACAGCAAAATGAAATGTGAGATTCTGAAATGGATCATGGCAAAAAATAAATAAAACAACTGACAATGTTTATGAGGTTTGAAAGATTATATTTGTAGTTTATATATGTAATTTCTGTTGTTAATAACTGTACTTGGGTTCGATATGAGGTTGATATTTGAGGAAGTTAAGTTTAGCACTCTAATGGAACTCTGAAATATTTTCATAATTTTAAAGTTATTTTAGAATAAAAAGTAAAAAAAACAGTAGCCAGGGAAGTAGACCAGTAGGCAAAGGACAGGATTTAAATGGGTCCTAACATAGAAAATTCATGTGGGGGGCTCAGGTCTCTTTCACAAAATAAATAAAAACAGTCAGTATGGATTTATATGTAGATTCTAACACCAGGATTCTAATCTCAAACTTTAAAAATATCCAGGATAGAGAAGACTGGTGGTGGCACAACTGGTTAAGCATATGTGTTACCACATGGAAGACCTGGCTTAAAACCTCTGATCCCCACCTATAGTGGGTCAGCTTCAGGAGTGGTCCAAAAACAGGAAAAAGAACATGAAATCAGTTCAGCAAGATACCTAATTACCAAAGAGCATTCTTCTATTTCAAGTAACAATATACCGTATTAAGTCTAAAAGAAAACTTCACTGTAAATACATTTTTCAAATATACTGATAGTTAGCTATTACAAATATTACCACCACAGGGGTCGATAGCATAATGTTTATGCAGAGACCCTCCCTCATGCCTGAGGCTCCAAAGTCCCAGGTTTAATTCTCTGCACCTCCATAAGCCTGAGGTGAGCAGTGCTCTGGTTTTTAAAAAAAGAAAGAGAAATATCACCACTGTAGAGCAACAAAGTAATGACTAACAAATTGTGCAAATTTCAACTTTTCACAAATATTATAGTGATCTGTTTTCAATGTCAGCAAACTGACAAAAAGACAAACAAAAGAAATAACTATCAAAATGTACCTTAAGACAGCAAAGGGCAATTTCGGCTAAGTATAAATTTGAAATGCTAATTCACTTGATAAGCAAGGGCACTAGAAAACCTCAATGTTTATATTTATATCTGACATCTAGATTTTCAGATGTAATTTATGCCCTCATCTAAATCCTGACCACATGTAGTCTGTGTAACAAACTGCATTCTATAGAGTCAATCTGTTACTGCCCCCTGTTGATTCTCTCATTGTAATTAATTGGACAATGAATCTTATTCAATTAATTCATTTGTTATAATTAACACATCTAATTTTCGTAAGTGAACAAAACGAGCTAACCTAGTATTTCGACATCTGTATCTTCTTTTTAAAGTCAAAGTAAATGCACTGGGGTGAGTTTCAAAGTCAACAAACTCTTGTTTCTTTCCTTCTTACTTTTCTTTCTTTTTTAAGAAACTCACTCCTTTCGCTTAGTGAAATGATTCTAGTTTAGGGTCTAACCCAAAACTCCTGGTTATCTTACTTAAGTGGTAAGACATTAATAATGACATCATAAATGCTTGATTTGCTTGGTACTACTATAAGTTCTGCTTTTATACAAAGTTCTTTGCTTATTATAAAGCAAAATAGAATCTAGTTTTCATATATATTTTTTTTTTTTACTCAGTCACTACTTTAAAAATTAACATGCAGAAAGTCGGGTGGTAGTGCAGCAGGTTAAGTGCACGTGGCGCAAAACACAAGGACTGGCATAAGGATCCCGGTTCAAGCCCCCGGCTCCCCACCTACAGGGGAGTCGCTTCACAAGTGGTCAGGCAGGTCTGCAAATGTCTATCTTTCTCTCCATTTCTCTCTGTCCTATCCAACGACGACGACACCAATAACAACAATAATAACTACAGCAACAACAACAAAAAACCAAGGGCAACAAAAGGGAATAAATAAATTTTTAAAAAAATGAACATCTTTAACAAATTTAAAATAAAACATTGATGTTTATCAGATCACAATACAAATCTTAAACAGAACAATAAAATTAACAAAAAGAAAACAACTCCTGGTTAAGTGGACAAAATGATCAAGTTTTACAGGAGTTCTTGTTTATTTATAAGAGTTCATCTTTAAATTTTTGAAAGTAACATTTTGGGTATTTTTTAGAACCTGAACTACAAATTACTTGAATTCACTGAGTTGTTTCATGAAAATAAGTAATGATCCAGGTATTAACTAGGTGTGAAGCATGGTCAATACCTCAGTTTAATTCCTTTCTTTTGAGTGTGAGGTTTTATGCCTGCAGATTTCACTGCTCCTGGTGAACTCCTTTTATTCTCTTTTAATTTCAGATGTGAAGAGGGAGGGAAGAAGGGAGGAAAACAAGACTATATAGCACTAATCTCCTGTTTATGAATCTTCCCCATGACTATGTCCTATCTGGGGCTTAAACCCAGATCTTTGCACATGGCAAACAGAGCATGTGTTCTACTAGAACTATTTCCTGAGCCCATTAATTAAGTTCCTTTGCTTAAAAACATACTCTCTATAAGACAAATAACATTATTTATGGTAAAAAATATCTGACAAAATAGGGACATATATATTTAATTTTATTTATTTATTATTAGAGAAAGAGAAATTGAGAGGGGAGGAGGAGATAGGAAGGGAAAGAGACAGAGAGACGCCCGCAGACCTGCTTCACTACTTGTGAAGCTTTCCCCCTGCAGGTGGGGACCAAGAGCTTGAACTTTAGTCCCTGTACACTGTAGTGTGCACATTTAACCAGGTGCGCCACCATCTGGCTTACCAAAATAGGAAATTAAAATTCAAATATTTTAGTTCAATGGCCCTAAGAAACGTATCTTCCTTCAAAATCAGGATTCAACTAAAATTCAAATATATGCCACAGCTTTAACTAGCAACATTTTTATTTCTTGCTGATACATAAAATCAATATGTATCTTATAACCAATGGTATCTAAGATTCAATGAAATAAATATATTTTGCTAATGAGAAATCTTACTAATAAATTCTATGTAAAGATGCACTTAATAAAGGAAAATGCAAATTTCAGTTCAATTCACAATAAGTAATGCATTGTCTTTTTATTTTTATATATAAAAAAAATTATATTTATTTTCCCTTTTGTTGCCCTTTTTTTATTGTCGTTGCAGTTATTGTTGTTATTGATGTTGCCGTTGTTAGACAGGACAGAGAGAAATGGAGAGAGGAGGGGAAGACACAGGGGGAATGAAAAAGACACCGGCAGACCTGCTTCACAGCCTGTGAAGCGACTCCCTTAAAGGTGGGGAGTTGGGGCTGGAACCAGGATCCTTAAGATGGTCCTTGCGCTTTGCAACACGTGTGCTTAACCTGCTGTGCTATCGCCCGACTCCCTATTTTTTAACTAACACACTGCTCAGCTCTGGTTTAGGGTGTTGCCAGGGATGAAACCTGGGGCTATCAAGCCTCAGGCATGAAAATATTTTTGCATAAAAAAATTATGCTATTGTGGCCCGGGAGGTGGCGCAATGGATAAAGCATTGGACTCTCAAGTGTGAAGTCCTGAGTTTAATCCCTGGCAGCACATGTACCAGAGTGATGTCTGGTTCTCTCTCTCTCTCTCCTCCTATCTTTCTCATTAATAAATAAATTAAATATTTAAAAAAATATGCTATCTCCCCTGCCCATCATATATTTTTAACAGATGATTATGTTTTAGATTTTACTGAGTTCAAATTTAACTGTAAGTAATAGAATCATTAATTTTTTTATCTGATTAGCTTTCAAAATTACAGAATTTACATAGACTAGTAGTGGAATATGATTAAAATTTAAAACACATATGTACTTTCCTAATATATCTATTAGTATGATCCTTTTGTCATAGATCTCTAGTATTTGTAGCAGTGTTGAATGAAGCCAGTATCGGGTGAAAATGTTCCCAAGTATTCAAAAAAATAATTTAAAACACATAATGCATGTATACCATATATATTTTAAATTTATTTACATACACCAAGAAATAATATATATTTTATTCAAACGGATATTAACTTCCTATTATTTTGCAACCAGGGTGACTGGGTGGTGTCTCACATGTACAGCACACGTTGCTATGCATGAGGACCCAGGTTCAAGCCCCCAGTCACCACAATGGGAACGCCTGCAGGGAAAAAGCTTCATGGAGCAGGGCTTCAGTCTCTCTCCTTCTATCTAGAAGAAGAAAAAATGGACACTAGGAACAGTAGAATTAGCAGGCATAAAGACTCTGGTGGCAAAAAAAGAAAAAAAATCCAAAACACAACAAAGTCATAAACTACAGGAAATCATAGAACTAGTTTATTTTAGAAATTATTCTTTACTATTACAAAATCACTAGTTGTGTTGGGGGTTGTGTTGTTATGTGGAAATGTTATGCATTTACAGACTATTGTATTTCACTGTTGATAGTAAACCATTAATCCCCCAATAAAGTAAATAAAAAAAGAGTTTGATTCCTTGGATCACAAAAAAGCTTAAGGTAAAGAAAGGTTGTTTCCAGACTCACTTCACTGTTTCTTTTACACTTGCCATTGACATTTCAGCTCATACTATTCCATATACCTGTGGGCAACCTTTTCAATCTCCAAGCTACCCTGCTAAACACAGGTATGGCCAGGGGTAAGAAAAGGCCTTTAGTAAACTAAATCATCATCCCTTTTAGCAAGTAGCAACTGCTTCAGTTTATTTAACAAATCTTATTTAGGAACATAAGCTTAGGGGCCAGGTGGCGGTGCACCTGGTTAAGTGCTCACATTACAGTGCGCAAGGACCTGGATTCTAGTTCTTGGCCCCTTAACTGTAGGGAGAAAGCTTCACGAATGGTGGAGCAGGGCTGCAAGTGTCTGTCTCTCTCCCTCTCTATCTCCCCTTCCTCTCTCAATTTCTCTCTGTCTCTATCCAATAATAAATAAATAAATAAATAAGCAAACAAACAGAAGCTCAGTGGAAAGAGAACCTAGGTAGAAAAATAAGTAGACTTGATTTTTCCCTTCCCCCTT
Source organism: Erinaceus europaeus (assembly GCF_950295315.1). Lineage (NCBI taxonomy): Eukaryota > Metazoa > Chordata > Mammalia > Eulipotyphla > Erinaceidae > Erinaceus > Erinaceus europaeus. The sequence continues at coordinate 156,397,168 of NC_080163.1, forward strand.
AAAAGGATATATAGTAGATATATACACACTATATACATATATATTATGTAGATGGTCTCATTATTAAGTACAAAGTGTTAATCTATAGGTCTTAAAGTAGATCAACTCCAAAGTGATAAATAACACTTGAGGCAAGTGCTATCATTATACCCAGTTTACATGAGGAAAAAAAAAGAAGTGTCCAGAGTGGAGAAGCATTTGTGCACGCAGGATCATGCTACTTGTAAGTGACAAAACTTGCATGTGAACAAATGCGACTCGTTCTAAAGTGAGATAATTTAACCATATTACCATACAACATGCCCAATCAGAACTATTGTAAAGATAAATAAGAATAATCTCAAGAGTTCTCTATTCCTTGTATTTAAATAAAATCAACCTACAAAGGTAACAAATGTAACAAAAAGATTTCAAGTGTAATAGCAAGCAGAGTTGTTTTATCAGTCTTCCTAGACTACATTATATCATTTATGTAGGTTAAATAAATACCAACTGACTATGTCAACCATAATTTAAAAGACAAATTCAATCACTGAAATATTATATTTCATATTGCTGGTAGTCAAGTTACAGCATATATTCCCTTCAATTCTATTTGATTTTATTTGATATTAATCACAGCCCAATGGTTTCTAAAACTACCTCAACTTCGTAGAAAAAGTTAGTATTATAAAAAGCTGTCGATTCAGATAATGCTATTTGACACTGAATGTGACTCTTGACAGAAAAAGAAGTCAATTAATACAATATAATGAAATATAGTTGACTGTTGGTAAGCACAAAATGAAATACTTCAAGTGAGTAATGTAGGAACTCTATATTACATATCAATTTCATTTCCAAATATGCTTTTAAATTCAACATGATAATTATCTGTCCAAATGATGAAGACATCATTTTACTCCAGAGCTTAGTATTTATAGGCAAGCAGGATGGGTGATGGAGCATCTGGTTTAAGCACACGTTATAATGCACTAGGACTGGGTTCTAGCCTCTGGTCATTACTTGCAGAGGAAAAGCTTTGCAAGTGGTGAAGCAGTGCTGCAGGTTATCTCTTTCTCTCCCTATGTCCCCCCTTCCCTCTCACTTTCTAGCTATCTCTGTCCAATAAATAAATAAATAAAGATTATATATATACATACATATATATGGGGGGAGATAGATGGAGAGAGAGATAGGTAAGCTTCAATTTACTTAACTGCCATTTGTAATTCCTCTATCAAACTCTTCTATATTCAACAATTTTTCCTAGAAAACACTCAATATTTTACTATTCCAGGACAAGTCTTACCTATTTTGTTTTCTAAAGATTTCCTCTCTAAAATAAAGAGCTGAACTAATCCATATTATGTTATTTTAAAATAATCCACTGTTAATAAATTTTTAACAAAAAGACAAATAGCATAGAATGATTTAAGAACTTATACTACAATATATTATTACTTTGTACTACATACATGTAGATTTTTTAGAAAAGGACCTCATATGTGTGGAATTTTACCTCTCTGAGCAGCTTTCTTATTCAGTGAGCAAGCGAGAAAGATGCACAGTATTAGAGCTGCCTCCGGGATGCATTGGATCGACCTTCTCGTGGTGCATCCCGTGAGTACCCATTCATTGGGGAAACTGACGATCCTTCCTAGCCAACTGAATCCACTTGGATCCCAGTCACTTTCAAAGCCAGCAACAAGCAGACATCAGGCTCAACCTGACGCTGTTGACTGGCTACGGAAGAAGGGCAAACGCTAGAAGAAGAAGAAGAGCTGCCTCCAATGCCATAGTATCTCCCACGTGGTAGAAGGTTTGGACTTAGGCCATGGGCATAGCAAGGCACAAACCCTACCCAGTGAAAACTCTGTCTCCAGCCCTTCTGGCATGTTAGTTCAACATTTTCAAAGATTCATGCTTCTCAATTATAATATATTTCTATTTCCCCTTATGTACTTTCTTCTTAAATCAGATTCACTTCTGATTTCTTTTGCCACCTAGACATTCCTCCTAAAATTTAGTTAAATCAATATACCAACATCCTCATGCTTTCTGAAAGATTTTCACTATCCTTCAAACTGAGCATTCTTTTGCCTCTATTTCTGTATAACTTAAAATTGAAAAACATAAATTTTAATACATTAAAGAAATAAATAGGAGCCTTCCTGGGAGTCAGGCCGTAGCGCAGCGGGTTAAGTGCACATGGCACAAAGTGCAAGGACTGATGTAAGGATCCCAGTTTGAGCCTCCCCCCCCCACCTGCAGGAGTCGCTTCACAAGGGGTGAAGCAGGTCTGCAGGTGTCTGTCTTTCTCTCCGCCTCGCCTCTGTCTTCCCCTCCTCTCTCCATTTCTCTCTCTCCTATCCAACAACGATGACAACAATAACTACAACAATAAAACAAGGGCAACAAAAGGGAATAAATTAATAAAAAGAAATAAATATGGGGCTTCCTAAGTAAAATAGAAACACTGGGAAAGATACTTTCACACCAAAATAAAAGTAAAGATTTAATTTCTAGCTATTTAATGGAGCCCATGCTATTTAATAGTTTGGACTAAAGTAATCAGAACCTAACAGTATAATTCAATAAGGTGGCTGCACTTAGAATGTCAAGAAATAATTTGGTTTCCAAAATTGTCTAATTCTAAATATCTATAACACATTAATAATTTCTGTAGCAAGTGAGCATTTTAATAAGTGAATTCTTTGTTTAATGGGTACTTTTTAACCTGACAAAAAATTAGGTTAAGTACTTTTCCTAAAATAGCATATAAAGAAAGCATTGAAAGTGTTCCTGCAGGGTGGGGGGTAAATAGCTTAATGGTTATGCAAAGAGATTCTAATGCCTGAGGCTCCAAATTCTCAGGTTCAATGCCTGAGGCTCCAAATTCTCAGGTTCAATCCTCCCCACACCACCATAAGCCAGAGTTAAGCAGTGCTCTAGTAAAAAATACAAATAAAAGAAGGATGTGATGTAATTTTAATTGCGATAAGAAATATATGATATAAAATTAACAATTTTAAAGTGTACAACCACTATCTGTACTGAATTCCAAAACATTTTAACTCATTCCCCAAGGAAACATGCACAGGACTACTCACCTCCCTCTTGTCCCTGACAACCACCAATATAATATCCTTTATTCTAGATATTTCAAATCAGTGAAATCACACAATAAAAATAAATAAATAAAAATAAAATGTGTTCCAGCAAAAATAATTATCAACTGCACTGGTTTTAGATAATTTTTACCCTTGTATATACAAAGCATACATACAAAGCAAATAAAACTTATTTCTGAAAATGTGTTAAGTACTCTAGTAAAAATAGTTAGGATTAATGTACTTGCCTAAAAATAATTCTTTGCCCTTATAATTCTCCTAGAGCATTAATCGTCACCTGGCCTCTTTATTACATAAAGTAAATCAGAAAGACGGTAAGAGAGTGCTAGAGACCAGAGCCGCTTAATACTGATTTAAATGGCCTTAAGTTTTCTTGCTACTCAGTCTATTTACTTCAAGTTTGTGGGCTTATGAAAACAGAGTAAATTTCATGTTTTCAAACTATAAGCTGTCTAAGGAAATACAATTTTCATGTAAATAAATTTAAAAAAGAATTTCAGTGTTCATTCTGTCAAGAAAGTGAACTGGTAGCACAGTACAAATTTCATATTGTTCAGTTTCCCTTTTTCTGATTTACATGTGAAATATTTCCCTACTTTAAATTTCTTTTACTGATAATGTTCAAAAGGTTGTATTCCCAAAATAATAAAATCAGGTATTGACAGATCCCGCAAAAGTCATGGTAATTCACTCAGAAAGTAAGGTATACAAAGTATCTAACAAAAACCCCAAAGTGCAAGTAAGCATATCACACAAACCATAGTAAAAGACTAGACAAAGTACACTTTAACAAAAAAGGTCAAAGGAATTAATCTTAATTCTTAACCAACTTACCTAATTTTTGTCTTCTCTTTTAACTTCGAACAAGTTTTTGTTTTTTTGCTCTCTTTGTCCTTTGGCTTAGACTTCATCCTTCTACCTTTCTTTTCCTCTTTTCCTTCAACTGAAGCAGTAGGAAAGTTTTCAGGACTCATTACTCGTGGAATATTGCGTTCCCCACGTTCCTTTGCTTTTGCTATAGCTTCTGATATTATTCGGTTAGCCTTTTCTTGCTTGCTTTCTGATTCCACTTTTTTTCTCTGCTTCTTCTCGGACATGATCCTCACCTGGGTATTCTGCAACTTAGTACATGTCCCAGAACCATCACTCTTCTTGGAAGATGGAGGCTAGAAAAAAACCAAAGTATTTTTATGCACTGTGAACTTGAAACAATTCATACTGGTATCTGAAAATTTAAAATTAAGCTCAAATAAGTAAAATATATGTGCAAGTACATGAGTGCTACAAATTTAAAATTAAAACTTTTGATGTTCTAGAAATTAGCCTAGGAATAAATTTAGAAGTTCAACTACTGCTTTTAAAAATGAAGGTTAAATAAGACTAACAGATTAATTTATAGTTTCATAGCATATCTGATTATCTGCTTCAAACTGTGTTCTATTAAACATAGCTGTTTCAAATTTTATCTTGTAACTAGTCTGTACAACTGGAGTAAAGGTCTTATCCTTCATGTCAGAACTCTGAAAATTGTCAATAAATATAAAATAGCAATTTTGACTTAGAATTACTAGTCCTTAAATTTTTAGGTAAATTAGATCTGTTTTACAAGAAAAGTGAAACAGAATCTCAAATAATTTAAATTATTTAAATATGCAATATATGCAGCAACATAGCTAGTTAGTAAACAGACATTCTTCCTCTTAATTAAATTTTGAGAAAGTTTTAGTTTTTCCATGTAAGAGTTATAAGTAGACCCCCCACCCCCATCACAATTATTTTGCTCAAGCAATTCTGAGGGGGGGAGAAAACAAGTTTTACAGTTTTACGTTAAATTATTATTAATATTTTAGCAATCACAGGAAGCCGATCAACAGCATTTAAAAAAGAATATTCTCTTCAAACACATTCAACCAGATAATCTTAGATCACAGTTTTGTTATGTTCTTACCCGTAAACATGCTTCTGACTATAGCAAAGGAAAAAAACACCAGGAATTTCCAAACACATTTTCATGCTGATTCCAGTGTGCTTCACTGAATATCCTTTCTATACCTGCCTCATCAAAGGTTTCATAGCAGTGCTGCAGCACTGGGAAAGGAAGGAGGGTTTAGAATCGCTTACTAAAATGCCACCTTTAGGCCTACAGGCTATAACAAATAACCAAGACTCGAGAAAACAGCAACAAGCTCAAGATGGCGATGCAGTACGACTCCCGCAGCAGCAGCCAGTAATAAGGAAGGTTATTCAATCCCATTAGCCTTTTAGCCCAAAGAACCCCTCCTCCTCCCACTCATTCAGGCTTTCACTTACCCTTCCTCTTGGCCTCTTCACTGAAGACATTTTTGGCGTCAGACAAAGGCTTGCCCTCTGCTTTTTCACCACCCCAGGCAGTGCTCAAGAAAAAAGCATTGAAAGAAGATTCCTAAATGGCCTATTTAGCAAGCAGCAACCAAGAGATGCACAACCCTCCAAAAATACACATTGTGATTTATCAACACATTTCTGCCTTGGCAAGTTTATATTCACTCTTCATTCTTTGTAGATAAGAAAAACGCTGCAAAACCCTCCTAAGACGCTGGGTTTCCTCAATAGCTGTAAGCAGATAGCCAGATTCCAACAAAGCACAGAAAGAAATGAATGCACAAAGCATCAAAATGCATCAGCATGAATATTAGAGATGTCGTTAAAAATACTGACTCCTTCTGCGGAAGTAGGCCAGCAGATGGTGCTACCAGTTATTATTCCATTAGACTCTGCAATTTAACCCCCAATGGACTGTTCTTCCCTCCATGTAATATTTTAACTCTCACACTGCCATTTCCTGCAGTAAAGTTTTCTCTTTTTTTGAAAGTGTATACAAAACCCTGATTTTCATCTGAAAACCAAAACTGTGGTGAAACGGCTTTGCATTGCTATCAATACTTGAAAAAAAAAAAAAAGAAAGACAATACAATTTGTACTGCAGGAAAATACCTTTCTCTGAAATACTCTAAAATATATAAATTATGAAAGTATTCGAAGATGTCCAAAGGGTTAACAAACAGGTCATGCAAATGAACACATAACAAGCGACTTCTCTTTAAGAAATTAGGTAAGGTCTGTCTCCTAATTCTTCTAACAAAAAGCTCACAATATTATTTTTAAAATAGAGAAATGAAGTTATTTCATTTGAGTTCTGAAGAAGTTTAAGATTTTGAAATAACACATGAGAGATGTCTAGAAAGAACTGCTACCCACACTTAATATTTTTCCTTTTTTAAAGCTGGATAAACACGTTAGTTTTATTTATATAAAAAAACAAAAACCATAAAGCCTTCCTGACCTTCACTCCTCACATCATATTTTAATTGAGCTGCTGATTTCCTTAGGTAAATTTTTAGTTTCAACTACCTGTTAGACTGTGAACAGTATATTGGTTATCAGAAGGAAGAAGGATTGGGGGCGGGGGTAGGAGGAGGGGTATAGGACCTTTGGAGGTAGGTGTGGTATACCATATAGACATGCAGACACACACAAAGTGGTGTGAAACTATAGTTCTGAATTCTTATAATTTTCTAACAGATGTCAAATCAGTAACAGAATTTCTTAACTCTAGCTTGCCAAAAAAGTCACTAATCCACCTGAATTCTCATCACTATATTTTCTATATATATTTTATATATTTTTTTCTCATCATTATATTTTCAATAAAATATCCGAGAATATTTTCGTGATTTCCTTAGATAGCTAAAACAAGATTTTTCATTGCTTCAACATTCAATTTTTCTCTCACGTTGATAACACATTGTTTCAGTTGATATGGTCAAGTCATCTGATATCTTTATCAAAGTAGTGATTTTTTTTCTCTTTTAGGCACCGAAATTTGCTATACAGAGCAACATTATAAAAGCAGAGCTCAACTTCAAGAGCATGAGCAGAAATCAAAGACATGGCATCATTAATGGCAAAGAATGAATCTGCCCTGAGAGGTCAGCTACATAAAGATCACAATAGCCAATAATTAAGAATATTTACTATGTACTTATTGAGAAGTTACTAAGTGCTAAGCACCATTCTAAGCATTTTTACAGGCCATAGCTAGTTTAATTCTGAATGCTAATTGGTAATACTTAAAGTGGAGAGAAGAGACCTAGCAGATGGGAAAAACATGTAGGTGGAATCTCTAAATATAAAAGAGCAGACCCATGACAACAAATGGCAAAACAATAATGATATGGGGGCCGGGTGGTGGCACACCTAGTTAAACACACACATTACAGTGCATAAGGACCCAGGTTCAAGCTCTCTGTCCCCACCTGCAGGGGGAAAGCTGCACAAGCGGTAAAGCAGAGCTGCAGGTGTCTCTCTTCCTCTCTATCTCCTCTTCCCATCTCAATTTCTCTGTCTCTTCCCACTAATAAATAAAAATATTAAAAAATAATGATAAGAATAAAACCTAATACTTGGTCACAATTATGTGTCAGGTAGTATTCCTAATTTTGCATATTATATTAATATTACATAACTCAATCTTAAAAACTCTGTAAGATATATACCACTGTTACCCTCATTATATAGCTGAGGATACTGAGATATGGCAGAGAAGAAACTTGTGGGTCCAGGAGGTAGGTGGCTTGCCTGGTTAAGTGCAAATGTTACCATGCACAAGGACTGGGGTTCAAGCCCTAGGTCCCCATCTGCAGGAGAGAAGTTATGCTAGTGGTGAAGCAGTGTTGCAAACCACCCCCCACACTCCCTCTCACTCTCCCTCCCTTCTTTCTCTCCTCTTCCCCTCTCAATTTCTCTTTCCTATCAAATAAATATATAAAATTAAAAAAATAATAAAGTAAAGAGAAGAAATTTGCTAAAATTCACATAACTGGTGAAAGAGCAGGAACTAAGAATCTGGGCACGAAATAGGAGCACCATGATGAGAGGGAGGTGCCAGTTATCTCTACTCTCTATCTGTTTCACTCTCCTTTTTCTCACTCCCTCTCAAAAGAAAGTCATGCTTGAAACACTTGGTTCATTCCCTGGTGCTACACTTAAAAAAAAAAAAAAAAAAAAAAAAAGGTAGAGAGGCTTGGCAGTGGCACACCTGCCTGAGTACAGATGCTACAATGCACAAGGATGTGGGTTCAAGCCCCTAGTCCCCACCTGAGGAGGAAGAGCTTCACAAGCAGTGAAGCAGTGCTGCAGGTATCTCTCTCTCTCTCTCTCCCCCTCCATTTCTTTCTTACTGACTTTTTAGCTTTAAATATTTTATTTTATTTTATTTGAAGTCAGTAATTATAATAGCAAAGTATCAATATACTTCAATATCTTTGTAATATTGCAAAAATATTGTAAAAAAAAAAAAGAAGCTTGGCATCCCACTTGTGACATTTTCTTTAAGTTTTTCATAATTTAAAAATACAAAATGCTTGGGGAAGGGAAGATAGGGATAAAACTTTGAGGGCCTAATACATAATAAAATTATATGCATATGTCAATGAATCCATGGTAGAGCATTATCTCCCTCAATTAAAAAATTGCATAATACAAAAAAAGCCAAAAATGTTTGAAAATTAAAAATTAAGGCAAAGGTCCCCCGAGAACTGGCACAGTGAATAAAATCTTGGATTTTCAAGTATGAGGTCGTAAGTTCAACTTCCAACATCTCATGTGCCAGAGTGATGTTCTGGTTTCTCTCTCTCATGAAAACATAAATAAATCTTCAGTGGTTTGGGAGATGGCACAGTGGTTAAAGCATTGGACTAACTCAAGCATGAGGTCCCAAGTTCAATCCCCGACAGCACATGTACCAGAATGATGTCTGGTTCTCTCTCTCTCTCTCCCTCTCCCCCCATGAATAAATATCTTAAAAATAAATAAATAAATAAATCTGACTGACAGCACACATTTACCATGCTCAAGGACCCAGATTCAAGCCTCCAATCCCCTCCTGTAGGGAGGACAGTTCATGAACAGTGAAGCAGGTCTGCAAGTATCTATCTCTCTCTTTTTAAAAATTTGTATTAATTTTATTAGTGATTTAATATTGATTTATAAAATTACCTGTCAACAGGGGTATAATTCCACACTGTTGCCACCATCAGAGTTCTGAATCCCCAATCCCTCCATTGCAAGCCACTGTAGTTCTCCCAAGGTTGCAGACATAGGTTAACTATCATCTCTACAAATATCTGGTTACATTTTTCTCTCCTTTTTTTTTGCCTCCAGGGTTATGGCTGGGGCTCAGTACCAGCACTACAAATCCACTGCTCCTGGAGGTCACTTTTTCCATTTTTTTTTATTAGGTGAGCGAGAAATTTGAGAGAGGAGGGGAAGATAGAGAGGAAGAAAGAAAGACAGACACCTGCAGACCTGCTTCACAACTTATGAAATGACATCCCTGCAGGTGGGGAGCTGGGGGGTTGAACTGGGATCTGACAAGGGTCCTTGCACTTTTACTATTTGCGCTTAACCCGGTGAGCCGCCATCCAGCCCCTTCTCTCTCCTTTATCTCCCTTTCCATTCTCCATTTATCTCTGTTCATTCAAATAAAACAAAAGGAAGGGACATAAGGAAGACCATCAGGAGCAGTGGATTCATAGTGCTTGCACTAAGCTTCAGCAATAACCGTGATGGCAAATTAAAAAACAAAATGTAGAATAAACTAAGAGATACATGCCTGAGGTTCCAAAGTCCCAGGTTCAATCCCCCATACCACCATAAGCCAGAGTTAAGCAATGCTCTGATAAAAGGAAAAAAAGAAAAACAACTAAGAGATAGCTCAGCAGGTAGAGTAGACAGTTTATTTAATGTGTGAGACCCAGGATTTGATCCCAGGCATCACTTGGAACCATGGTAGATGGCACCAAGGGAGGTTCATGAATTGTGAACACTACTCTGGTGTCTGTCTGTTCCCCTGAATCCCTGCAAAGGAAACAGAATAATAAGAAAAAGAGGGGGTCGGCTGGTGGTGTACCAGGTTACACAGTACAAAGCACAAGGACCTGCACAAGGATCCGGGTTCGAGCCCCCCACCTGCAGGGGGGGTTGCTTCACAAGTTGTGAAGCAGGTCTGCAGGTGTCTCTCTTTCCTACTGTCTTCCCCATCTCTCTCAATTTCTCTCTTTCCTATCCAACAACAATAACAGCAGCAGCAACAACAATGGAAAAAAGATCCCTGCCCCACTAGGGAAAGAGACAGGCAGGCTGGGAGTACAGATCGACCTGTCAATGCCTATGCTCAGTGGGGAAGCAATTACAGAAGCCAGACCTTCCACCCTCTGTACCCCAGAATGACCCTGGGTTCATACTCCCAGAGGGTTAAAGAATAGGAAGCTATTAGGGGAGGGGATGGGATATGGAGTTCTCGTGGTAGGAATTGTGTGGAAATGTACTCCTCTTATCCTATTTTAGTATATGTGCTGTCGAACGAAGCATGCACGTCCTCTTATCCTATAGTCTTTTCAATATTTACATTTTAGAAATTAAAAGAGAGAGAGATGTCTGCCAGGAGAAGTATAGGCACCAAGCCCTAGCAATAATCCTGGAGGCAAAAAAAAAAAAGAATCTAGCTGGAGAGGTTGCTCACTGGTATTTGGTTCACTGCCTAGTGACTGCACTTGGTTCTTTCTCCAGCCCCACACTTAAAAAGTCACACACACAAAAAATCACAATAATTATTTATACAAATATTCATATTATACCCATCTACATTATATGAGTATGTGTCAGACATTAGTGTGGTGGCTCATTTTGCATCTGTAACATATTTTTCCTACAAGCTACCAATAATGACTATCATTTAAAGAGAAAAGATAGGGGAAATTGATCCAAGGGCAAATTGAAAAAGACTGTCAAAGTCTTCTTTCAGTTTTACCTTTAGATTTGTTTCAAAATCTTTGAAGGAAACAAAGCAATTATTTTCCTCTGCTTACTTCACATCTGTTAACTGTCATTTCACACATTGAAAATCTTATTTTAATCTTTTTTATTTGTAGCAATACCCAAGTTTCCACTTTTAGCTAACTATGACATTTCTTTTTAGCACTGTCATAAATCCAATATTTTACACTGGCAAGGTAAAACTGTTAAGTATCATCTTTATTTTGATCATCTACATAGGAGTTCAGGTAATAAGTACACATTCATATTTTTGGGACAGCAGGCCACCAAGGTGACTGGGAATCAGTGCCTGCACAACGCCACCACTCTAGGTAAGCTATTTAATTATTGGATACAGAAAGAGAGAAACAGAAAAGGAGGTGGAGGGGGGTTGATGAGGGGAGATAAAAAGACATCTGCAGCACTGCTTTAGTCTGGGTGAAACTTCACCCCTACAAGTGAGGACCCAGGCTTGAACTCCGATTCTTCTTCTTCTAGCGTTTGCCCTTCTTCCGTAGCCAGTCAACAGCGTCAGGTTGAGCCTGATGTAAAGTTTCGAGACCTCCTTTGAATCTGGAGAGGTGGCAGTCGTTGACTATGTGGGTCATAGTCTGTCTGTAGCCGCAGGAGCAGTTCGGGTCGTCTCTGGCTCCCCAGCGATGGAACATAGCGGCGCACCGGCCATGGCCTGTTCGATAGCGATTGAGGAGGGCCCGATCATAACGTGCTAGGTCAAAGCCGGGTTGACGCTTGCAGGGGTCTGTGATGAGGTGTTTGTTCTTTACGTCAGCTGACTGCCAACTCTTGTTTCCAAGAGTCTGGAACAGAGAAGTTCAGTGTAGGCGTAGGGGACCAGATTGGGTGACGAGACGTCAAGCGTTGGACAGGGTGGGCAAAGATATCCGCGTATATTGGCAGGTCCGGTCGAGCGTAGACGTGGGAAATGAACTTAGATGATGCCGCATCCCAACGAATATCTGGCGGGCCGATGTTGCTGAGAACTGGCAGCCATGGGACCGGGGTGGAACGGATGGTTCCAGAAATCATCCTCATGGAGGAATATAATTTGGAATCGACCAAGTGGGCATGGGGGCTACGGAACCATACTGGGGCACAGTATTCTGCAGTGGAATAGCATAATGCCAGAGATGATGATCGTAGTGTGGAAGCGCTCGTGCCGCATGAGGAGCTGGCCAGTCTTGCAATGATGTTATTCCTCGCGCCCACCTTTGCTGCAGTTTTTATGAGATGTTTGTGAAATGACAGAGTGCAATCGAGAGTAACGCCAAGATAGACTGGCTGGGCTTCATGCCGGATTCTCGTCTCGCCAAGCTGCACATTAAGCTCACGCGAGGCCGAGGCATGGTGTAGATGGAAAACAGATGATACCGTTTTTGCAGTGCTAGGGATTAGTTGCCATTTTTTACAGTAATCAGATATCAGAGACATGTCTTTCGTGAGTGTTTCCTCGAGGATGTCGAACTTGGATGCCTGAGTTGCACAGCAGATGTCATCGGCGTAGATGAACTTCCTTGAAGAAGTTTCTGGGAGGTCATTGATGTAAATATTAAATAGCGTAGGAGCCAGAACAGAGCCCTGGGGGAGGCCACTCCGATTGCAATGGGCATACTCTACAAGATGCACCACAATCCAGCCCCCATAAATTTTATAAAAAATTTACTGTAAGAATTAAAGGAAAAAAGAAAGAGGGAAGCATAATAGAGGATACCATAGTAATACAATCAATAAAATCCAAAATGTGAGATACTCTAGTCAAATTATTCCATTTCTTCAGCAAAAATTATATGAAACAAGGGAACCAAAAATTAAGAGACAGGGCAGCCAGATATCTTACTTGGATGGTACACTGTTTTAAGCCTGTACTGTACTGGCCACCACTGTACTGGAAACAGCTTCCACACTGTAGTCACTTTCATTTTCTCTCTCTGTCTCTTTGCTGCTGTCTTTCTGTATCTGTAAGTCATCCTGTGTGTGTGGGGGGGGCAGTCAGTTGTGCACCTGGTTCACTGCACATAGTACTAAGCACAAGGACCTGTGCAAGGATCCAGGTTCAGCTGCTCCTCCCTTCACCCGCAGGAGGGTCACTTCACAAGCAGTGAAGCAGGTCTGCAGATGTCTATCTTTCTCTCTCTATCTCCCCCTTCTCTCACAATTTCTCTCTATCCTATCCAATAAAATTGCTGCCAGGACAGTAAGATTCACAGTACCAGTACCTAGCCCCAGCAATAACCCTGGAGGCAAAAAAAAAAAAAAAAAAAAGAAAGAAAGAAAAGAAAAAGAAAAAGTTATCCTGGAGTTATGAAGCCCAGAAAGAGAGAAAGAAGGGCTTTAAAAAAGAATTAGTGGTCCAGGAGGTGGTGTAGTGGATAGCATTGGATTCTCAAGGCATTAGGTCCCAAGTTCAATCCATGGCAGCACATGTACCAGAGTGATATCTGGTTCTTTCTCTCTCTCTCTCTCTCTTCCTGTCTTTCTCATTAATAAATAAATAAAAACTTGGGAAAAATAATTAAAAGAAACTTAGAACTAGACAGCAACATGCAGAAAAATGAAATTAGGTCTTAAATCACCTATAATCTTAGACCAGGGAGACCAGAAGCAACCCGACTTGTCAGCATATAAGATATAGTTATTTGTAAATAGCACTAAGTAACCCAAATCATGATAAGATCTGGTACAGTAAATCCTAACCATGGGATTTTCAAAGTAAATCAAGTTCCCAAATAACTTGGTTATAATAATAGTTATCTATTGTCTTCTTAAACTCCAAGACAGCAAGGAACCTTCCTCATTCTCTGTAAAAGTCATATTTCTCCTGGTCCTGGGGCTTTGCTCATTTTCTTTCATGTTGCTCTTGATCCATACCATTTGATACTGCATCTGCTGAACTCAACCAATCAGTGCAACCAGTGCCACCTCAGCATGTTTCACTTCAGACTATGTCCAGAGATGTGAGGCCGGGGATGTCACCCCTCAAGTTCAAATACTCTACCACCAAGTTGCAGGTGCTACCTTGATGCCTGACTTCCCTGGGCAGATGACATCACCAATGTGTCCTAGAACCCCACATCCCCAGAGCCTTACCCAGAGTACTTTTTTTTTTTTTTGCTTCCAGTTGCTGGGGCTTGGTGCCAACACTATGAATCCACTGCTTCTGGTGGCCTTTCTCGCTCTCTTTTTAAAAATTTTATTATTTATAAAATGGAAACACTGACAAAAACCATAGGATAAGAGGGGTATAATTCCACACAATTCCCACCACCGGAACTCCATATCCCCTCCCCTCCCCTGATAGCTTCCCTATTCTTTATCCCTCTGGGAGAATGGACCTAGGTCATTCGGGGGTACAGAAGGTGGAAGGTCTGGCTTTTGTAATTGCTTCCCCGCTGAACATGGGCATTGACAGGTCGATCAGTACTCTCAGACCATCTCTCTCTCTCTTTCCCCAGTGGGGCAGAGCTCTGTGGAAGCGGGGCTTCAGGATACACTGGTGGGGTCATCAGCCCAGGGAAGTCTGGTTGACATCATGGTAACATCTGGAACCTAGGTGGCTGTACTGAGGAGATGATCACCAAATACTATGGTGGTGAGGTAGAAAAGAATAAACTGTTTTGAGGTGAAGGCCAGGTTCTGGATCTCAGAGAAGTGTCTGGCCTGAGAACAGCAGGTTTCCCACAGGCTGGGCAATCCCTGCCAAACTGCAGCCTCACCTGACTGTAGGGCATGACCACCCTATCTCCGGGCTTGCCCTTCTCCTCAGTCATATCCTGGAAGACTTGAGCAGGACCAGGTTCATAAACTGACCTTCCAGACTGTGCTCCTCTGGGAGGGGTTGGGGTGTCACTGCTCGTCCCTCAGGTGCCGGACCAGCATGCCCTATTATGGCCAGCTCCTTTCCCCTGTGATAGACACTGTAGGAACTTCTCTCTCTTTCTCTCTCTTTTCATTTGATAGGACAGTGAGAAATTGAGAGAGGAGGAGGAGATAGAGAGAGAGGGAGAGAAAGATAAGACACCTGCAGACCTGCTTCACCGTTAGTGAAGCAATCCCCTTGCAGGTGGGGAGTGGGGATTTGAACCCAGACCCTTGCATGTATCCTTGCACACAGTACTACGTGCACTTAACCGGGTGTGCCACTGCCTGGTGACCTCCAAAGTTCTTTAAGTTCCAAAAAAAAGTATATATTTAAACCATCAAATCACGAACAAAAGTATATATTTAAAATATCAAGCCACAAAATCTCACAAATTTACTACTTACCCACAACACTAAATATATTGAATCAGTCCAAAATTACATGTGACATTAAATGCTATTGCCAGTATAATATGCTTAAGTCACTATCAGGTTTCTGTTTATTTTTTTAAAACCAGGCTAGAGGAAGAATTTAGGGCTTTGATCATGTAGAATGCCACTGAGTAACCTCCCGGGGCCCAGTTTCTTTAATTTTTTTTTACTTAGAGAGGAGAAAGGAGAGATGGACAGAGAGACATCACAGCATTGCTCCACCATCCACAGAGCACCTCCCCAAATACTGTCTTGGTGCTCCTATCTGACATCAGGGCACAAACCCAGTGCCTCGAAAGTGGTAAGGCACAGGCTGATAAATAATGAGTTATTTCGTGGACAATATGAAATATTTTTAACATAGAGAAAATAACACCCATGAAATGAGATTACATAGATTTTAGCATTTACCTTACTTATTTCAAACATCTTTTAAATAGTTAAAGACTGTCTATATATTGCTTTCCTCTCCATTCCTTCTCCTCTCCTCCCCAGATGTTTAGAAGAATGTATATTTTTATGAGGAAGTTCTAGGGCAGGGGATATAGCATAATGGTTATGCAAAGAGACTCATGCTTGAGGCCTTGAGCCCCAGGTTCAATCCTCTGCACCATCATAAGCCAGAGCTGAGCAGTAGGGGAAAAAAAATACATATATGAGAAGTTCTAGAACTACATTCTAAAAATGGTTTACAAAGCCAGAACAGAGGTTTGCTTTAGAAAGGGAGAGGGGTGTTCAATATCCATTATATCCCATTTCCTAAAAGAAAAAAAATTCAAGATTTAAAACAAATATTACAAAAAAAAACACAAATATTACATTTATTAAACCTCAATTGTAGGTTCCTGGGTATACGCATAATACTTCTGTGCTTTTCCAGTTTTTATATCTACAATTTTCTTAAAAAAGAAAAAAAAAACCCAAAAACTAATAAAGAGGTTATGTGAATTTAAGTCTCAGTCTAGAGTCAGTAAACATTTGTTGTTGTTGTTCATGAGAGAAATAGGAGAAGAGAGAAAGAACCAAACATCACTCTGGTACATGTGCTGCCAGGGACTGAACTCAGGACCTCATGCTTGAGAGTCTGGCACCTTTTTTCCACTGTGCCACCTCCTGGACCACTAAAATCATTAGTTTTAAATGACTACATCATTTTAATCATAATTACTTTTAAAAAAAAGTATTATGCAGTAGGTAGATGGTTGTTGACTGTAACTGTATAAAGAACTTATGTTCATAATGTAAATAGGAAGTTAATGTTTTACATATTTGCTTGTTCACACATCCACAAACAAGTATAACTTAAATACTTACTCTTATTTGGTATCTGAAATTCCACATAATAATTTTTTTAAAAAAGTAGGTCTCAGTACATTTACTGCTTTAACAGAATTAATGATATGTGAATGTGAATTCCCATTTGAGATGATTATACAAATTCATTTTTTCATATACTTAGGCTAAGTTTTTTCCCTTCCTATCAAATCCCTATGTACCTTTAAATTACTATGACTCCTAGCAAAAACTATTATGGATATCAGATAGGAGGAAGAATGGAAGGAATGGGTAAACCTTTTAAGCGGGCTGACACTAATATTTTAATAGCAGATACAGTGAGGTTTCTTTTTTCCCCTTTTGTTGCCCTTGCTGTTTATTGTCATTGTTG
This sequence comes from Erinaceus europaeus, assembly GCF_950295315.1. Lineage (NCBI taxonomy): Eukaryota > Metazoa > Chordata > Mammalia > Eulipotyphla > Erinaceidae > Erinaceus > Erinaceus europaeus. The sequence continues at coordinate 156,414,109 of NC_080163.1, forward strand.
TTAATACTATTGTTATTGCTGTCATTGTTGTTGGATAGGACAGAGAAATGGAGAGAGGAGAAGACAGAGAGGGGGAGAGTAAGATTAAACACCATGTGGTCCAGGAGGTAGCGCAGTGGCTAAGGCACTAGACTCTCAAGCATGAGGTCCTGAGTTCAATCCCTGGCAGCACATGTACCAGAGTGATATCTGGTTCTTTCTCTCTCCCCCCTATCTTTCTCATAAATAAATAAATAAAGATTAAACACCTGCAGACATGCTTTACTGCCTGTGAAATGAACCCCCGGCAAGTGGGGAGCCAGAGGCTAGAACCAGAATCTTTATGCTGGTCCTTGCGCTTCGTGCCAGGTGTGCTTAACTCACTGCGGCACTGCCCAGTTCCATATTCAGTGAGTTTTATAAACATATAGAGGTAAAAACATATGATCTTGAAGTTATATACTGTAAACCAATATAATATATTAATAAAGGTAATAAGATACATGAATAAATACATAGTGTGATTTATGACTTTTCTAAAAAATTAAAAGTATACAGAAATGACAATGTAGACTGTATTAATCCCAAATGAAGAGCCCTTATCAATATACCTTTCTTAGACAATGTTAGATTCCATGGAAGTGTCTACAAAAGATCATCCTCTGAAATTACAGTAAATCTGACCAAGAACTAAATCATATAATAAAAGCATAGTAAATACATAATTCCATTGAATTTTTTTTGCAGTAAAAGCAAATATCCCAACATAACTAAAGTAGCAAAGTTTCACAATAGGGAAACTTTAATCATGAACAGTAAAATATTTATTTTACTATTTTTAATCAGAGACTAATCCTCAACCACCTTTTCAACATTATTACTATCAACTAAAGGAATTAAATGGTACTTCATATGTTAATTCTTCCAATATCACACTGAAAAATTAAGCTCATTTTTACACAGCAAAACTTTTTCAGAAGCATTTTTGACCTGTCTTTAAAGTCTCTTAATACATAAAAGAACATACGAACTACTTAAAACAAGCAGAAAGAAAGAGAGAGAGAGAGGAAGGAAGGAAGGAAGGGAGGGAGAAAGAAAGGCAGAGAGGAAGGAAGGAAGGGAGGAAGGAAAGGAGGGAGGACGGAAGGAAGGAACAAAGGGAGGGAGGGAGGAAGAAAGGAAAGGACAGAGGGAGGAACTTTATATTGAGGTCAGAAAGATAGCTCACCGGATAGAGTATATACTTTGCCACTCAAGTAACTCAGGTTCCAGCCCCTGCACCACCTAGGAGGTGGAAGCTAGAGTTATGGGATCTCTTTCTTATCTCCCTTTCTGCCTCAACAAAGCAGAAGCCCAGAGATGGTAAAATCACAAATGTGTGAGTTCTCTGCTCTGAAAACAAAATAAAACAAAAAAAAAAAACCCTATAACTGAACACACACAAAAGTATTTTTCTGTTTTAATCCTTTCTAACATTTGTAGTTTATCTGCACATTCCTTTCTTCTTCTTTCTTCTTCTTCTTCTTCTCCTTCTCCTTCACCTTCACCTTCACCTTCACCTTCACCTTCACCTTCTCCTTCTTCTTTTTTATATTTTACCAGGAGCACTGATAAGCTCTGGTTTATGCTGGAGTCGGATGATTGAACCTGGGACTTTGGAGCCTGAGGCATGAGAGTGTCTTTGCATAACCATTATTGTTGTTGTTATTGATGTTGTTAGATAGGACAGAGAGAAGACAGGGAAGACACAGGGGGAGAGTGAGACACCTGCAGACCTGCTTCACTGCCTGTGAAGCCACTCCCCTGCAGGTGGGGAGCCGGGGAGCTTGAACCAGGATCCTTACACCAGTCCTTGTGCTTTGCGCCACGTGCGCTTAACCCACTGCGCTACCACCCGACTCCCCAAAAGTTCAAATTCTAACATAAGAAATTTGAGAAACTGTAGCTCTTGAAGAATAGCCATGATTCAATAATTAATGTCATTTTAATAAATATCAGAATAAGTATGCTGAAAATTAAATGTATTCCCTATGTACATTTCAATAAATCTAAATGGTTTTTCTCACCAAAGAAAGTACTGTCGTCTATATTTCTTCTTAGTATATTACTAAAACAACTTTCAAATATTTGTAATTCCTCATTCTTCACATCACTCTAGATAAAATCTAAAACAGATCCTTAGCAACACACCTATCTTCCTCAAATTACACAAATTCCTTCAAGCTAACCCAATTATAACCTACACTTTCCCTGAAGGAAGAAATACATTTAGAGAGCACTTTAAAAAGATAGCAGATCAGATTTTCATCTCCAGCACCACCTCATGCCAGAGTTGAGCAGTGTCGTGATCCTCTTGCTCCCTTATCTTTCATCCTCTCTTTCTCTCTCTTTTTTGCCTCTAGGGATACTGCTGGGGCTCTGCACCTGCAATATGAATCTACTGCTCCCAGCAGTTATCTTTTCCTTTTTTTTTTTTCTTTCTTTCTCTTTTATTCAATAGGACAAAGAGAAATTGAAACGGCGGGGGAACAGAAAAATAAACACCTATAGATCAGCTTTACCACTTGTGAATGTCCCTGCTTCTGCTAGGTAGTGGGGGCTCGAACCAGATCCTTGCATGAGTTCTTGTGCATAGTAGTATGTGTGCTTAACTGGGTGCACCACCTCTTGGCCCCCTTATACACAATATTATAGGGGGCAGAGTCAAGATGGAGGCTTGAAGACAACACATGGCATATGCTCTCCAAGGAGGCTCCTTTAAACATGGGAATTTCGGGTGAGGGCAGGATTTCCAGGCCAGTGGTGGAGGAAGTATGCAGGAGATATCAAAGTAGAACCAAGACAGAGACATATAACTCACCTTTAGGCTGGCAACTGAAGGGTGAAAAGGACAAAGGAGGCACGGAGTTCCACCAAGTTGCAGATGCTACCATGAAGCCAACCTGACTTCACTGGACAGATGACCTCACAGATGTGCCCTGGAACCCCACCTCTTCAGAGCCCTGTCCCACTAGGGAAAGATAGAAACAGGCTGGAAGTATTCATCAACCTGCCAAAACCCATGTCCACTGGAAAACTGAATACAGAAGTCAGAACTTCCACTTTCTACATCAAATAAAGAATTTCGGTCCATACTCTCAGAGGGGGAGAAATAACAGGGGAAGATGACCAGATCAGAGGGTTCTGAACTCCAATTCCATCAGGACCCGGAGAGAAAAGAGGAAGAACATTCAAAAGTAGTAATAGGTATAGGTGTGACTTAGAAAGGAAGAGAAGGCAGGACCATAGAAAAAAAAATTAAAATATAGATAGTTATAGAAATAGTCAATCCAGGGAGTCAGGTGGTAGCATACTTGGTTAAGTTCTTATGCATCACTGTGCATAAGAACCCAGGTTCAAACCCCTGATCCCCACCTTCACGAGTGGTGAAGCAGGGCTGCAGGTGTCTCTCTATCTCCCCCCTCCTCTATTTCTATGTCTCCAAATAATAAATAAATAAAAATGAAAAAAAAAGAAAAGAAATAGTCAACCCATATCTATGACCTTGGGAGAACTACTGCAGTTTCCAATGGAGGGAATGGGGACACAGAACTCTGGTGGTGGGAATGGTGCAGAATTATACACCTGTTATCTCATAATTTGGTAAATCAATATTAAATCACTAATAAAAATTAAAAGATTTGTTTTGTAGTCAACATATTATTATTAAAAACATCAAAAATATTGGAGTGTGTTCCACACAATCATGATTTTTGTATTCTTTCTCAATGCCTACCTTTCTCAAATCTGTCTTAAAATTTTGGGACTATGATTTTATAAAGTGATATTTTTTTTAATTAAATTTGCATATTAAGATGCCACCACTAATATCATAAGCTCATTGAGGATAAAGTACAATGACATGTAGCAGCCTGCGAGGTAAAGTGTTACACTTTCAAGCATAAGGTCCCAAATTCAGTCACTTGACACTGAGTGATACTCTGGCACCATTTCTGCTCTCCTCATTAATAAACACCTCTACAGTAAATGTGATGTCATAGAAAAGACACCCTGGTGGCACACCTGGTTTAGTGCACACATTACTATGCACAAGGACCCAGGTTCAGGTCCCCAGTCCCCACCTATAGGGGGAAGGCTTCGTAAGTGGTGAAGCAGTGCTACAGGTATCTCTCTGCTTCTCTCCTTCTCTATCTCCCCCTTCCTGATAATTTCTGGTTGTCTCTATCCAATAGATAAAGATAATGAAAATAAATTTAAAAATAGTTTTTAAAAAAGACAGATACCTGTAGATCTACTTCCCCAGTTATGAGGCTCTCTCCCTGCAAGTAGAGAGTGGAGTCTTGAACCTGCATCCTTGTGCACTGTAACATGTACACTCAACCAGGTGGGCCTGCACCAGGTCCATATTTCAGGTTTTGTTTGTGCATTACTGTGATTTTTTTTTTTTTTTAACCAGAGCATTGCTTAGCTCTGGCTTGAGGTGGTGCAGGGGATTGAACCTGGGACTTTGGAGGCTCAGGCATGAGAGTCTCTTTGCATAACCACTATGCTATCTGCCCCTGCCCGATTGTATTTATTTATTTTTTTTTTTTTGCCACCGGCATTATTGCTGGGGACTTGGTACCTGCACTGTGAATCCACTATTTCTGGCAGCTGATTTTCCTTTTTTTTTTTTTCTACCATCCTCCTCTTTATACTTTTTTATTAGGTAGCACAGAAAGAAATTGAGAAGGGAGGGGGAGATAGGAGACACGTTCAGATCTGCTTTACAGCTTATAACCCCTCTCCTTCCTCCCCCACACAGGCAGTAGGCAGAGACTGGAACCTGGGACTTTGAGCATGATGACTTGGTCCCTACATTCGTGTGGCTCTAGAACAGTTCCTTTTAATTGTGGATTACTATGTTTAGGAGAAGACTTTTAAAAGATATCTGAAAAAAATTTAGGTAGTGGAGTGAAATTTAAAAAAACAGTGGTTGGGGGGCTGGACAGTAGCGCAGTGTATTAAGTGCACATGGCGCAAAGCGTAAGGACCAGCCCAAGGATCCCGGTTTGAGCCCCCGGCTCCCCACCTCCCGGGGGGGGGGGGGGGGGGGGTGTCGTGTCACTTCACAAGCGATGAAGCAGGTCTGCAGGTGTCTATCTTTCTCTCCTCCTCTCTGTCTTCCCCTCCTCTCTTGATTTCTTTCTGTCCTATCCAGCAACAACAACAGCTATAACAACAATAACAACCACAACAAGGGCAACAAAATGGGAAAAGTGGCCTCTAGGAGCAGTGGATTTATAGTGCTGGCAGTGAACCCCAATAATAGTCCTGGAGACAAAAAAACAAAAACAAAAACAGGGGAGTCGGGCTGTAGCGCAGCGGGTTAAGTGCAGGTGGCGCAAAGCACAAGGACCGGCATAAGGATCCCAGTTCGAACCCCGGCTCCCCACCTGCAGGGGAGTCGCTTCACAGGCGGTGAAGCAGTTCTGCAGGTGTCTATCTTTCTCTCCTCCTCTCTGTCTTCCCCTCCTCTCTCCATTTCGCTCTGTCCTATCCAACAACGACAACAACAATAATAACTACAACAATAAAACAACAAGGGCAACAAAAGGGAATAAATAAATAAAATAAATATTTTTAAAAAATAACATTCTGTAAAAAAAAAAAACAGTGGCCAGGTGGTGGTTCACCCAGTAGAACGTATTCCTTTACTCTTTTTTTTAAATCATCTTTATTTATTTATTGGATAGAGACAGCCAGAAATTGGGATTTGAGGGAGTGATAGGGAGGGAGGACAGACATCTGCAACAATGCTTCACCACTTGCTGAGCTTTCCCCCCGTAGGTGGTGACTGAGGGCTTGAACCCAGGTCCTTGGCATTGTAACATATGTACTCAACCAGGTGTGCCACCATCTGGCCCTCAGTGTATTCCTTTACCATGTGTGAGGATCAGGGTTCAAGCTCCTGTCCCCATCTTGCGTGGGTGGTGTTTTATGAGTACTGGAGCAGTCACGCAGGTGTCTTTCCTTTTCTGTCTCTCAACCTCCATAAAAAAAAAAAAACAAGCCAATGGGGATAGTGGAGTTCTTCAGGGACCAAATCTCAGTGATAAACCTGCTGGCAAAAAAAAAAAAAAAAAGACACCCTGCACAATACATATTAAAAGTATATGGGTTAGTGACTGACGAAGTGGTCATAATGGAATATACACAATATTTGTGGAATATTCACAAATATACACAGTGGACTACTACTCAGGTGTTAAAATGGTGATTTTCTGATAGAGATGACCAGTAACAATGGAGAGAGGGATCTATTCGAGATCTAGGCTGGTTATGTATGTGTGGGAATCTCAGGACTCCCCAACTAGGGCCCCAGCTGATGGGGTGGCCTGATAGTGACTAAAGAGTCATTGTTAAAGTATGCCAGTCTCTTGCCCTTATTCAGCTTTTGATCTAAAAAGACACCATAAAGTTCATAATGAAATAGTGTCTACTTAGATTTAGATACCCTCCTCACCTACTTCCTATTATACTTCCCTCACTCACTCCAAAGCTAACCTTATCAAAAGAAGGAAGGACTGCAAAAAGCTGAATAAGGACAAGAGATTGGTCATCTCTATCAGGAACAACACAACAGACCTCTTTGTGGGTCCCCATAGGACCTTGCCCTCAACATGGATTAACATCGGTAGAGAATGTTCCATCCTCCGAAGGGAGACTGGACAACATATTCTATGCTACACCTGAGGAAGAAGGGTCCTGAAATTGGGGCAGATTGGAACATTCCTACTCCTGACCATAGAATGTGAGCTCAGATCTATAGGATACAGAGGTCACATAGGCTCCTAAGCTGAATATGGACCCCAGATCAGATCAGATTGATGGGGTTTACAGTCAACAATATTTGCACATCTTTCCCATTATTTGGCAGCTACTCTCTTCCCTGATCCAGCTTTCTGGTCCTTTTCCCAGCCATGACATCATCTCCCCAGACAATAACTTAGATCCACCTGCATATCAGATGTCAGGCTCAGTGGGGGGGGGGGGGGAGGAAACTAGTATAGTCATGGGTTCTTCGGAATATAGCTAAATTAGAACTAGTAACTATCTATAAAACTGAGACCCCCCACAACTCTTCATATGAACTTTTCCAGCCTTTAGGTTCATGATCAGTCAACATATAGTTAACTCTTCTTTCAGCCACCAGGTTCCAGACGCTAACATGATGCCAACTAGACTTCTTTGGACAGACCCCATCAATGTGTCCTGGAGCCCTGCCCCATTAGGAAAAGAGAGAGAAAGGCTGGGAGTATGGATTGCCCCGCCAGTGCCCATGTTCTGTGGGGAAGCAATTACAGAAGCCAGACCTCCCACCTTCTGCACCCCATAATGACCATACACCCAGAGGGATAAAGAATAGGAAAGCTATCAGGGGAGGCGATGGGATATGGAGATCTGGTTATGGGAATTGTGTGGAGTTGTATCCCTCTAATCCTATGATTTTTGTCAACGTTTCCTTTTTTTATAAATAAAAAATTAAAAAAAGAAAACAGTCATAGACTACATGAAGCTAAAAATATATAAAATATAAAAAATCATTACTTCCAATTGACTAGGTGTAAAGTGACTTTTCTTCTTTTCCATTTTCTAAATTTTTAAAAAATTTTAAGTTTTTTCATCTTTATTTATTTATTGGATAGAGATAACCAGAAATCAAGAGGGAAGAGGAGATAGAGACAGAGAGACACCTGCAGCATTGCTTCACCACTTGCAAAGCTTTCCCCCTGTAGGTGGGGGCCTGGGAATCAAATCCAGGTCTTTGCACATTTTAACTTGTGGGCTCAACCAGGTGTGCCACCACCTAGCCCCTATTTTCTAAATTTTTAAAAATAGTTTCACTGAATATGCATTACTAGTGTAGATGTAAAATGTTTATCCCTTCACAGCTTCACAGGCAGTTAAGAGATGTTTAAAATAAATAATTTCACTAACTTATAAGAAATATTAATTCCCAAAGGAGAAACACAACACTAAGTAAAAACTGATATTTTATTATTAACCACCATTGTAGAGTCACTATATATAAAAATATTTATTTACTTACTTTTTTGAGAGAGAGAATGAGCCAGACTTTCATTCTGGCATACATGGTACCAGGAATCAGTCTCAGGATTTTACACATGCAAGTCCTGAGCCCTACCACTGACTCAACTCCCTGGCTGCAAGTTTTTAAAAAATTTTTGCTTGTTTTTTAAATATTTTTATTATCTTTATTTATTGAATAGACAGTCAGAAACTGAGAGGAAAGGGGATATAGAGAGGGTGAAAGACAGAAACCCCTGCAGCACCATAAATCTTTCCTCCTGCATGTGGGGACCAAGGGTTTGAACCCATGTCCTTGCATATTGTAACATGTATGTTCAACTAGGTACACCACCACCCGGCACTGGATGCAATTCTTTATATATAATCTCTGCATGCACTGCTGACCTAATATACTCCTCTAGAGAGGGGGGGTATGCATACTTGTTATATGTGTTTTATTTCTTTTATGAGTGAAAAACAAAACAAACAAACAAACAAAAAACAAGCCTAAGTACTTAACATGCTATGTTATACAAGTTTTCAAAATATATTTGAATTTAAGGAGCTCAAGAGATAGCTCACCTGGTAAGATGCCTGCTTTGCCAAGGTTCCAGAGAAGTTCTAGGTCAGTCTCCCCTCCTCTCTGTGAATCTGAAACAGTTGGCTTGCAGCAGTGGTATTACATATGTATGGGGTCTCAGAGAAACATATATATATATACATATATATATACTTTTTATTTTTATATATTTTAATTTAATAAGTATTTTATAAATGCTTCAGGGGTCAGGAGATAATTTACCCAGGAGAGTGCAAACTGTGAGCAAGAGCAAGGCCCCGGGTTTGACTGCCAGCACTACATGGGAAACTCCAAAGTTTTTCTATAACCGGTATAAACATTATTTCTATAAACTGTGGCTGTGACTTTTCTCTCTGTGTCTCAACCCTCTCTAAGAGAATGAGAAAGACAGCCCAGGGAAGTTGCCAGGCAGTGGTAGATGGCCCCAGCACCACATTCAAAACAGAAAGAAAAAGCTAAAGAATCAGCATTTCTTAGCATGTAGCATAAATTCAAATATTGTATCCAATTTTAATCATAGACGTTGATAAATCAGATGTGAAAATAAAACCAACATTTCTAAAATGTATTCATAATAAGCTTTCAAAAACAAAACCCCAATTAAGAAGTTACACAATTATATTTTGAGTTCCTATGCTATAGGGATAAAAGTAAGTAAGCTCCAAGAAGAAGTACCTAGTTCCAGGTCTAAGGCAAGGGCATTTAAAAAAAAAATTTTTTTTTGTTTTGTTGAGCTAGGCTCTTTCTTACACATGCACAATGTTAACACTCCCCAGGTCACTTTTGCATCCGTATATATAGAGATACAGAGAAAGCAACAGAAGGAAAATGAGAAGCAAATGAGCTTCTCTCAATGACATGAAACTTTCCAGGTGGTTCCATGGCTCGAATGTGGGCGATGCACATGAAAAGAGACATGCCTCGCTGAGTATCCTATCTTTCCAGCCTTAAGAAATACTGATTCATAAAGTATAAAAATAGAAGCTAGCGAGGACATGTTAAGAAGGCATAGGTAAGGTTTGAAAGGAGTCTAAAGGAACAATAATTTCAAGTACATTGACCATTTTTTCCATCTCAATAACCTTACTTTTATGCACCTCATATGATAATCTATTGAATATTGAGTCACTTAAAAACATATTCAGAAAAGTTCTTAATAATATGAAAAAGCCTATGATTTATTAATTTAAAAAGCTTAAAGAGAAAAAGAGAGGGAGAAAGAGAGAGACAGAGGGAGAGGGAGAGAGAAAGAGGGTGCACAATTTAGGGGATAGGTGGTGGTGCACCTGGTTGAGCACAAGTGTCACAATGTTCAAGCCCCCTATCCCCATCTACAAGGAGAATGCTTCACAAGCAGTAAAGAAGTGCTGCAGGTGTCTGTTTCTCTCTCTCTATTTCTATCTCCCCCTTTCCTCTTGATTTCTCTTTACCTCTATCCAATAACAAATAAATAAATATTTTTTAAAACTTTGAACTTAAAAAAAAGCAATTTGCAAAGAGTATAAGCAGTATGACAACCAATTTCTTTTTTTCTTCCCACCACTGGGGCTTCACTACTCTGGGTAGACTTTTTCAGATGTAATTAGAGAGATGGAGAGACAGAAGGAGAGAGAAAAAAAACACCAGCTTCCTCCAATGTGGTGGATGCAGAGCATGAACCTGTGCTGAGTACATGACAAAGCAGGTGAGCCATCCTGTCAACCCACTAATATCAATTTTGAAAAAAATGGAAAAAATATAGGTAGAAGACACAGGAGAGACAAACAACAGATCTCACAGGAAATTCAAATGAGAAAATGTTAACACGGGCTGGGCAGTAGGTAGTACAGTGGGTTAAGTGCACCTGGTGCAAAGCACAAGGACTGACACAAGGATCCCAGTTCGAGCCCCAGCTCCCCACCTGCAGGGGGGTCACTTCGTAAGCGGTGAAGCAAGTCTGCAGGTATCTTTCTCTCCCTCTCTCTCTATTTCTCTCTGTCCTATCTAACAACAGCAGGTATAACAACAATAACAACCACAACAAGGGCAACAAAATGGAAAAAATGGCCTCCAGAAGCAGTAGATTCGTAGTGCTGGCACAGAGCCCCAGTGATAACCCTGAAGGCAAAAAAAAAAAAAAAAAAAAAAAGAAGAAGGAGAAGGAGAAGGAGGAGAAGGAGAAGAAGAAGAAGGAGAAGAAAATGTTAACAGTAGTATCTTTCAATAGTGATATTAAATGTTTTTATTTTTCTGTTTTTCACATGGTCTTTTTAATTTTTTTAAATTTATTATCTTGACTGGACAGAGACAGCCAAAAATGGAGAGGAAAAGAGGAGACAGAGTGACACCTATAGCTCAACTTCACCACTTGCAAAGCTTTCCCCCCACAGGTGGGGACAAGGGGCTTGAACCCTGGGTCCTTGTGCACTATAATGTGTGTGGTCAGCCAGGTGTGCCACTGCCTGGGCCTGGTCTAATTTATTTATTTTAAAGATTTTATTTATTTATTCATGAGAAATGATAGGAGAGAGAGAAAGAACCAGATATCACTCTGGGTATATATACTGCCAGATACTGAACTTGGGACCTCATGCTTGAGAGTCCAAAGCCTTATCTACTGCTCCACCTCCCAGACCACGGTCCTATTTATTTTAAATAACATTACGGTCTTATGGTGTTAGATTTTTTTTCTTTTTCCTTTCTATTTTGGTTATCACCAGGGCTTTACTGTTGTGGGCAGACTTTTTATTTTCCCCCAGACAGAAAGCTAGTAAAGAGAGAAGGAAAGAAACACAGTATCAATACTTCCTCCAGTGCATTGGAGGCTAGGCTTAAACCTGGGTCAAAACATTGCCAAAGCAGATACACTATCCAAATGATTTATTTCCCCATCTCTGTATTACCTTTATCATTAAAAAATAAAATTCATTATTTTTATATGTACCTTACCTAGCCTATTCAAACCTATCTTAATCAAAGATGTTTTGATATTTATTTTCCCTTTTGTTGCCCTTGTTTTTTATTGTTGTAGTTATTATTGTTGTTGCTATTGATGTCGTTATTAGGACAGAAATGGAGAGAGAAGGGGAAAACAGAGGGGGGAGAGAAAGATAGACACCTGCAGACCTGCTTCACCACCTGTGAAGTGACTCCCCTGCAGGTGAGGAGCTGGGGGCTCAAACAGGGATCCTTACGATGGTCCTTGTGTCACATGCGCTTAACCCACTGCACTACTGCCAGACCCCCCTTAATCAAAGATTTTTAAGTCTATGAATGGGGACTTCCAGAGGCATGATAACATAAGTTAGACAATAATATTCATGATAACCACAAAATAAAATACAGCACAAAGACAAATGGAAAACATAGACAGTAAGCAAGACCATTATAGAAAACCATCCACATAAAGCAACAAACAGGAAAAAAGTCAACAAGAACATAAAACAATTTCAAAACAAAAACCAGAAAGGCAAACTACATCTATCAATAAGCACCCTAAATGTGAGTGGCCTAAATTCACCTGTCATTAGATTCAGAATAACTGAATGAATTAAAAAGTAAGACCTATCTATTCAGTGTCTCCAGGAAACACACATCCAAAAGAAAGACAAACACAAGCTCTATGTGACAGGTTGGAAGAAGGTATTTAAAGCCAATAATGCAAACAAAAGGGCAGGAATAGCTATTCTATTATCAGATAAATTAGACCTTCAGACAAACAATGTGAAAAGAGAAAGATATGAACATTAGATATTGGTCAGATGATCAAACCAACATGAAGACATAACCATTGTCAATATATATGTTTCTAATATGCATGCATCCAGGTATGTAAAAACGCACTTACTGGGAATCCAGTGGTAGCACGCACCAGGTTAAGCACACGTGGTGCAAAGCATAAGGACTGGCTCAAGGATCCCGGTTCAAGCCCTGGGCTCCCCACCTGCCTGGAGTTGCTTCACAAGTGGTGAAGCAGGTCTGCAGGTATCTGTCTTTCTCTCCCCCTCTATCTTCCCCTCCTCTCTCCATTTCTCTCTGTCCTATCTAACAATGATGACATCAATAACAACAACAATAAAAAAACAACAAGGGCAACAAAAGGGAAATAAATTAAAACAAACAAACAAACAAACAAAAAATGGCATTTATTGACCATAAGGGAGATATCAATAGCAGCACAGTATTATTAGTCGGAGACCTCAACATACCACTCTCAGCAAGACAGATCATCAGGACAAAAAAATCAACAGTAGAGGCTTTAAATGAAGTCAGATGAGATAAGCTTCACAGATATATTCAGAATCTTTCATCCCTCCAAAAAAGAATATACATTCTTCTCAAGTGCACATGAAACATTCCCAAAGAATATGTTGGGACACAATGACAGCCTTAATAAATATGTGAATATTGAATTCATAAAAAATATCTTTTCTGATTATGAGGCAGTGAGGTTAGAAATCAACTACAAAAAGAAACAAAGAAATATAGCCAAACTATGGAGACTGAACAATACACTTAATTTTTTTTTTTTTTTAACCAGAGCACTAATCAGCTCTGGCTTATGGTGGTGCGGGGGATTGAACCTGGGACTTCGGAGCCTCAGGCATGAGAGTCTCTTTGTATACCCATTATGCTATTTATCCCCACAACAATGCACTTCTGAATACCTGGGTCACTAAAGAAATTAAAAGAGAATTTGAAAATTACTTTGAGAGCAATGGAAATGAAGAGATTAACTACCTGACACTGTGGGATGTCCAAAAGCTGTCCTAAGAGGGAAGTTTATAGCAATACAGGCGCATATTAATAAACATAGAAGACCTCAAGTAAGCTACTTAACATCACAACTGAGTCAACTAGAAAAAGAATAACAAAGAGACCCAAAAGTAAACAGAAGAAAGTAAACAGTCAAAATCAGATCAGAAATAAACAAAATAGAATCCAGAAAAGTGATTAAAGAGATAAGAGATTCAAGAGCTGGTTCTTTGTAGGGATAAGTAAAATGGATAAACCACTGGATACACTCACAAAAAGAACAAGAAAACTATAACAAAAACAATCAGGAATGAGAGAGAAGAGATTACAACTGAAGATGAGGAGATACAAAGAATCATATGTGAATATTACCAATATCTCTATGGAAATAAATCGGACAACCTAGATAAAATGGACGTATTCCTAGAATTCCAAACCCAGTCCAAGACAAAGTAGAAAGCTTAGACAAGCCAATCACTAGTTTAGAAATTCAACCAGTCATCAAAAATCTCCCCAAGAAGAAAAGCCCAGACCCAGACAGCTTTACTAACAAATTCTGTAAGACTTTCAAAGAAGAGGTTATGCCTATGCTCGTTAGTCCAGAAAACTGTAAAAAGGCAAACACTACCAAACATGTTCTATGAGGTGAACATCACTTTGATCCCCAAAGCAGAAAAGGACTCTACCAGGAAAGAAAACTAGAGTGCAAATATCCTGAACAAAATCTTGGCAAATAGAATTCAACAGTTTATCAACAGAATAATTTACCAAGTGGGATTCACCCCTGGAAAACAGGGATGGTTCAACATCTGCAAATCTATCAATGTAATTCATCATATCAACAAAAAGAAAGATTAAAATCACATGGTCATATCAACTGATGCCAAAAATGCATTACACAAGATCCAACACCCATTTATGAAAAAGACCCTCCAGAAACTAGGAATTGAGAAACCATTCATCAACAAAATTAAGACCATCTACAACAAACCTACCACTAACATCATTCTTAACGGAGAAAAACTGAAAGCTTCCCCCCAAAAAATCAGGAGCCAGACAAGGATATCCACTATCTCCACTGTTATTCAAAACAGTTCTTGAGGTCCTCATCACTGCAATCAGACAAAAAAAGGAGTTATCAAAGGCATACAAACAGGAAAAGAAGAAATCAAACTATCACTATTTGCTGATGACATGATATCATACCAAAAGAACCCCAAAAACTCCACCAAAAAACTACTGGAAATAATTAATAATTCAGTATAGAGTAACAGGATACAAAATCAATACAAATAAATTTGTGGCATTTTTGTATGCAAACAAGGAATTAGAGGAAAGGGACAAAAAGGCTCAATCTTATTTATAATTGAGCCCAAAAAGATAAAATACCTTAAGGTGTATGTCACAAAGGACATGAAAACTATAGGACACTGCTAAAAGAAATAGAGGACACACAGAAGTGGAAGAATATTCATTGTTCTTGGATTGGAAGAATATTACTAAAATGACCAGTCTACCAAAAGCAATCTACAATTTCAATGCAATCCCTATCAAAATTCCAATAGTCTGTTTCTTGCCTCCAGAGTTATTGCTGGGGCTCGGTGCCTGCACCATGAATTCACTGCTCCTGGAGGCTATTCCCCCCCCCTTTTGTTGTCCTTGTTGTTTTATCGTTGTTGTGGTTATTTATTATTGTTGTTGGATAGGACAGAGAGAAATCGAAAGAGGACGGGAAAATAGAGAGGGGGAGAGAAAGATAGATACCTGCAGAGCTGCTTCACTGCTTACAAAGCGACTCCCCTGCAGGTGGGGAGTCGGGGGCTCGAACTGGGATCTTTACTCTGTGCCATGTGCGCTTAACCCGCTGTGCTACCGCCCGACCTTCTCCAATAGCCTTTTTTTTTTTTTTAAAGAGAATTGAACAAATTGTCCAAAAATTTGTGTGGAACCAAAAAAGGCCACAAATTGCCAAAGCATCCCTAAGAAAAAAAATATGGAGGTATCACGTTCCTCAACTTCATTTTATACTATAAAATAGTAATCAGCAATCAATAGTAAAATAATCAATAAGTAACCAATAGTAAAACAGCATGATACTAGAATAAAAATGGATACTTGCATAAATGGAACAGAATCAAAAGCTCTGAAATGAGCCCACAGAAATACAACCACCTAGTACATGACAAAGGGGCCAAAACCATTCAATGGAGTAAAGAAGGTCCTTCATCAGATGGGCTGAGAAATTGGACAGCCACATGTAGAAAAGTGTAGAGATCAAGTGGTGGCCCACTTGGTTAAGCGCACATACTACAAGTGTGCAAGGACCTGGGTTCAAGTCCCTGGTCCCCACCTGTAGGGGGGAAGCTTCACAAGAAGTGAAGTAGGGCTGCATGTATCTCTCTGCCTCTCTCCTGCTACCCTCTCAATTTCTATCTCTATCCAATTAAAAAAAAAAGCTATTAAAAAAAGGGGGAAACTAGATCACTACCTAACACCATACACCAAAATCAAATCAAAATAGATTAAAGAGCTACATTATTAGACCAGAAACTCTAAAACCTATAGAAGAAAAAAGTCAGTGAAACTTTATACGTCTTTCACATCAAAGATGTATTTGAAGACTCAACCCCCTGATATGGGAAATGAAAACAACAGTAAATAAGTGAGATTACATGAAACAGTGGATAATCAAACACTAATTAAAAGGGACATATGAGCCCCTATGTTTATAGCTGCATTATTCATAATAGCCAGAATGGAAGCAGCCTAGATGCCCATCATCAGATGACTGGGTAAAGAAGTTATGGGGTATATATTCCATAGAATACTCTTCAATCAAAAAAGATGATATTGTGTCCTTTAGGACAAAATGGATGGAACTAGAGGTGATCATGTTTAGTGAAATAAGTAAACAGATGAAAGACAACTACCAGATTGTTTCACTCAAATGTGGAAATCTAGAGATCTGATTTATATGAACTTGCCAAAAAAGTTCCAAACAAAGAAGAAACAAGCAAACTGTTTGTAAGACTTGTAAGAACTGCAGTGGTTATCTCTGGGAGGTTGAAGATAGGGATACAGAACTTTGTGTCTTGTGGAACTATACATTGTAACCATATAATCTTGTAACAAACCATTAATAACAAAAATTTAAAAAAAAATTTACTTATTCCCTTTTGTTGCCCTTGTTTTTTATTGTTGTAGTTATTTTTTTTTCAATATTTTATTTTATTTATTTATTCCCTTTTGTTGCCCTTGTTGTTTTATTGTTGTAGTTATTATTGTTGTCGTCGTTGTTGGATAGGACAGAGAGAAATGGAGAGAGGAGGGGAAGACAGAGAGGAGGAGAGAAAGATAGACACCTGCAGACCTGCTTCACCGCCTGGTGGGGAGCCGGGGTTCGAACTGGGATCCTTATGTCGGTCCTTGTGCTTTGCGCCACCTGCGCTTAACCCGCTGCGCTACAGCCCGACTCCCATTCTTGTAGTTATTATTATTGTTGTTATTGATGTCGTCCTTGTTGGATAGGACAGAGAGAAATGGAGAGAGGAGGGGAAGACAGAGAGAGGTAGAGAAAGATAGACACCTGCAGATCTGCTTCACTAATTGTGAAGTGACTCCTCTGAAGGTGGGAAGCCAGGGGCTCGAACTGGGGTCCTTATGCCAGTCCTTGTGCTTTGTGCCACATGTGCTTAACCTGCTGCGCTACCACTTGACTCCCTAACAACAACAAAAAAAATTTAAATAAAAAGCTTATGAATGTTTCCCATACCTTTGGGGATTTAAAACTCACAATAGCAAATAAAGTAACACACTCATCAGAAAGCAAAAAAAACAACAAAAACTATGTATAATTACATATAGCCTAAAGTTATATTTCCTAGTTTAATTGCTAGTTCAGCTGTCCTATCCCATAACATTGTCTCTGCTACAGAATTCTAACATTAAATTTAATTTATAAACATTGAAAGATCATACAGTGATGCATGTTAATTTTACTGCAGAAATGAGACAAAGGGGCCAGGTGGCAGTGCACCTGGTTAAGTGCACACTATAACTGTGTGCAAGGACCCAGGTTCAAATCCCTGGTCCCCACCTGCAGAGGGAAAGTTTCACAAGTGGTGAAACAGGACTGCAGGTGTCTCTCTGTCTCTCTCCCTCTCTACTTCTCTCCCTCCCCTCTCAATTTCTCTGTTTCTACCCAATAACAAATGAATACAAATATTTTTTTTAATGAACACTCAAGGGGCCAGGTGGTGAACATGTTATAGTGCACAAGGACCCAGGTTTGAGCCCCCAGTGCCCACCTGCAGGAAGAATGCTTTGCAAGTGGTGAAGCAGTGTTGCAGGTGTCTGTCTCTCCCTCTCTATCACCCCCTCACCCCTCGATTTCTGGCTGTCTCTATCCAATAAATAAAAATAAAGATAATAAAATTTAAAAAAGAACCCTCAAAAATTTTTTTCACTACTCATGATCACTAACACTGTTTGCTGTTTAATAATACAGAATCCTTTGTCTCATTAAAAAAAAAAAAAAGCTATTTTAAAAAAAGGGCAAACTAGACCACTACCTAACACCATATACCAAAATCAAATCACAATAGATTAAAGAGCTAGATATTAGACCAGAAACTCTAAAACTTATAGAAGAAAAAGGTCAGTGAAACTTTGTACATCTTTCACATCAAAGATGTATTTGAAGACTCAACCCCCTGATATGAGAAATGAAAACAACAGTAAGTAAGTGAGGTTACAAGAAACTAAAAAGCTTCTACACATTGAAAGCAAACTATATACACAAGGATAAACAGGCAACTGAATAAATGGGAGAAGATATTTGCACATCACACATCATCCAAATGACTGAGACCAAAATTTATATAGAATTGGTACAGATCTACAAAAGAAGTAAAAATAACCTAATAAAAAAGTGGGCCAAAGAACTAGACAGGCAGTTTTCTAAAGAAAACTACATGTGGCCCACAGACACATGAAGAAATGCTTCACTTCACTTATCATTAAGAAATGCAAATTAAAACTACACTGAGATGCCATCTCACATCTGAGAGAAGGGCTCACATCAACAAACCAGGAAAGGACAGGTGTTGGAGAGGCTGTGGAGAAAAGGAAACTCTGCTACATTGCTGGTAGGAATGTAAATTGGTACAGCCCCTTTGGAAGACTGTATGGACAGTCCTTAAACAAATAAAAATAGAAGCAATACCACTCTTTTGACACTTCAATACGAAAATAAGAAAAAAAAAAATCAAATGACCCTTAGGGACTTTTCCAGTTTTGAACATGTAACAAAAATAACAAGATGTCAACAAAATAAACCTAAACAAAAAGGCAAACAGATTTAAAGTCTTACAAAGCTAATATAGAATAAGATGCTATATGAAGGCTGCTTATGAACTTAAAAAAAAATCTCAGAGTTTTAGGGACTACTTTAGTTATAATAATTACCATCCATTCATTCTAATCTATAAAAGCAAATCTCCACTTTTCTTAAAGTCAGTAGTACACATTTTGAAAACATTAATTTCAAAAATTTAAATGCCAAAGCCTTAGAAACATAAAACTCAGACGTCAATAAATACCAGATTAAAAAAAAGAAAAAAAAAAACTACACACCAGAGAGAATGCTTAGTAAAAGTAGTCAGAAATCTACATGTAAACGGATTAACAAGGCCCCAAGTTCAATTAGTGGGTCTTCTTACCCCAGGTTCTCCTAAAATGCTTTATTCTCTCCCAGTAGAGGGAGTACAATCCTAATATTCTACTCCTGCCACAAAAATATGGGCTAGAGGAGAGTTTACAATCTAACTTTTAGCTACCACAAGATCTATTCAGACGTTTAAAAAATCATACTTAAAGTACTATTTGAAACTGAACTAAAATCAAACCAATGGAAACAGCAGAGATATTACCTAGTCAAGATTTTACTACGTCAAGGTTTTGCAACAAGAAATGGATTCCATAGTGTTTAATTTTGAGAACTGTGGTATTTCAGTGCCTGCTGAAGTTCACAGGTATCGGAAATACTGAATCATTTATGAATGCTTAATTTTACAAGAATTCAGGAAAATGATAAAGTATTACATTAAATGCCTTTCAGCAAAGTATAATAGTACCACCCCAAAATGATTTCCTTCCAGGATTTTTTATATGCCTATTTCCATATTGTTATGAAGTAGTATAATTATAGAAGAATTTATTAAGTGCTAACTACCTGCTGGGTACAATTTTAACCACCTTTACATATTATGAACCATAATCCTTACCAAAGCCACATATTAAGGATACAATTTTCCCCCACATTTTAAAGATGAAGCAAATGAGACATGAGATCATATAACTAAAAGTCAGAGCTATTAAGTAGCTGGAATCAAACTTCTAACAAGTTGTTCTGTTACCAGAGTTTGAACACTTAACCACCTGGCTATGATCTTCAGTTTCAATTATGCTTCCCCCTCATTAATATGTTCGCAGTATTATTATTCTTTTTAATATCCATATTAGCCCATCCAACACAAACATATGAAATTATGCTGTCTTTATTTTTTAATTTTTTTATATTATCTTTATTTATTGAGTAGAGAA
Source organism: Erinaceus europaeus (assembly GCF_950295315.1). Classification (NCBI taxonomy): domain Eukaryota; kingdom Metazoa; phylum Chordata; class Mammalia; order Eulipotyphla; family Erinaceidae; genus Erinaceus; species Erinaceus europaeus. The sequence goes on from NC_080163.1 coordinate 156,434,078, forward strand.
AGCCAGAAATCAAGAGGGTAAGGGGAGACAGAGAAGGAGAGAGAAAGAAACATCGGCAGCACTGCTTCACCACTCACAAAGCTTTTCCCACTGCAGGTGGGGGCTGGGATCCCTCAGTACCAGGGTCCTTGCACATTGTACCATGTGTGCTCAACCAGGTGCACCCTTGCCTGGCCCCTTGTTTGTCTCTTATAGACATAGTAAGATGAGTATCTTCATATATTTTAATTTTTTTCTCTATTGGGTTACTGTAATATGATACGTTTTCCCTCTATTTTTTAACTGGATAGGACAGAAAGAAATTGAGAGGGGTGGGGGAGATAGGGAGAGAGAAAGAGAAACACCTGCAGACCTACTTAACTGCTTTTAAAGCTTCCCCACTGCTGGTAGGGATCGGAGACTTGAACCCAGTTCCCTGGGTAGTGTCTGCACTTAACTGGATGTGCTACCTCCCAGCTCTCAATACAATATTTTTATACTTAAATATAACACCAAACCGCTATCCAGAACATTTGCATCAGTTAACAAATCTATGTAGTTCCAATTTCACCGTAAGTTTGACCACTGACATTCAAATATTTTCTGATGAGAAAAATAACACATTGCAAATTGTATAATTAAAATGCATGTTAATCTGAAATCAATTATGAGTATCTGCTGATATGCTTTATCAACTGAGTGCTAAAGTTTTATTTACTTTTGTGAACTTTTTTTAAAAGAAAAAACAGTCCTATTTTAGCAGTAAAATATTCCCAAACTACTGCTCCCTTTTTAATGAAGGCCAGGTCTTGAAGTTTTGAAATTTTCACAATGCAGAAAGTTAGTCTAGTAGCCTGGGAGGTGGAACAGTGGATAAATCATTGCACTTGCAAGCATGAGGTCCTGAATTCAATTCCCGGCAGCACATGTACCAGTCATGTCTGGTTCTTTCTCTCTCCTATCTTTCTCATTAATATATAAATAAAAATTTAAAAAAAGTTAGTCTGTTACTCTGAGCACATCAATGAATCACATTCAAATAAAAGACTATCAAAAAACAATATAAGCCTCTATCAAAATATGCATGTTTATGAACAGAACTGAGGTTAAGAAGCTTTGATATCCTATATAAAATTAGCCAAATGAGTAAAAGCCCACTCTACTCCAATTCATCAAAATAACAGAGCTACATACCTGTCTCTGTAAACACAGGCGATTTCTGTCATGTAAATGCTGATGATTAGAAAGTGATGCATGCCAACTCCGAGTTTGACTATGCAACTGAGTTTGAGCCATATCACAGGGCCTTGTTATAAGATGTGAAGTAAATTGTCGGTCTAGCTCATGATCTAAAACATGACTTGAATTATCTTGTCCAAATGTTGACTCATCAAAATGGTGAAGAAGACCTTCCTGAAGGAGGTCATCAGGATCAAGTCCCGTGAATGGCTCAGTTTGAGATTCAACTTGATGAAGTAAATTTTCTTCTAATGATGAAAAGCCATTGGTTTCTACATGATCATTGAAATGGCCCATTTGAGTTCCTGAGTCAACAGGATCTGGGAAGTTCATATGCACAGGAGATAATTTTGAATTGCTATAATTACCCTGAGGATGTGATGAATGTAACATTTGGAAATTAGATGAATTCAATGATGCATTTGGATTTAACATGTGCTGAGTGGATTCTTGCTTGATTCCCCTATGAGGTGAAAAGGAATTACTTCCAGTAAAATCAGATAAAGTCTGATTTGTATGGTTAGGTGCAAGGACTGCAGAGGACTGCAGAAGATTGTTTGGTGATACATGATTACTGGAAAAGGAATAATGTGAAGAAAACTGTTGTGAATTGCTGACAGAACAAGAAGTCATATTTGGAGAAGGTCTATTAAAATTTCCTTCTTGGTGATTGCTACACTTAAGGAAATGTACTGAAGAATTTGATGGTTGAGAAAATTGCTGCATCGAAAGAGACTGTTGTGAAGTTGATGCACTTGTAATTTGCGGTGGGTGATTAACACTGACTCTGTGTGGACCAGAAACGTTAACATCCATAAAATTTTTAGACTGATTAAGAGAATTTTGCCCTGGATTAAGATTATTTCTGTTTTGATGGGAGCGTAGTGAAGTGCACTGTGTTTGCTGTTCATTCGCCTGAAATAAGGCAAAGTCATGGTGTGCAACAAAGCTTTTATTTTGATGCATAGCATGAGAATGTCCTTGTGGGTGAAAAGGAGACCCATTTTGATGTGAAATGCTAGTCGCTGTCTGATGACCCCACATTGGACTCCCATCTGCTACATCTGGAAACAAACCATTGGGTTGGTTTGGGGGATGGATTGGAGAACAACTGAATTGAGCATGTGGAGATAAAACATGTTCAGCTGGGCTACCGAAAGACTGATTAACTTGGTGAAATTTCATTGAGTCAAATTGATTTAACTGTTCATAATCAGTAATCTTCTGATGTGTTGGAGTACCTTGAACATGATTTAGTGAGTCTATGTGCAAAGGTTCAAATTCGGCACCCAAATTCAATTCATCAACTAATGAAACAGGTCCTGGTTGTACAAAAGCATCATCTGATAAACCTTCTAAGGTCTCACCAAAAAGATTGGCATCATCAAAAAAATCCATCATTGGATCTGTCATCTTGAAAAATGTAGTTAACAATCTGGGTTGTTCACTCCAAATGGAGTATATTCAGCTTCTCTGTAGTAGATAATACTGAATCATTTCTGAAGGCCATCAGCTAATCCAAAACAAGTCAATGTTCATTATTGCTGTAGATAATGACATGACATGAAGTGTCAGAATCCTAGGAAAATAAGAAGAAAAGCAGTTAAAAAATTTAATGAGTATTTGCTAATATTCTAAAAATGAAGTTTATACATAAATTTAAAAATCAGTATACAAATTTATTGTATAATAATTCACTGAAAATGGTTTATTAATATTTTTCATTATTAGAAATAAAGTACTGCTCTGACACCTTGGTGTCTCCCCCCCTTTTTGATCTTTTTTTGCTTTATGTGGTGCTACTCAAGCTGAGGTCCTCATTCATGCAAAGCATGCATTCTACCACTGAGTCATCTCCCCAGTCTTTCAATCTTCTTCTTCTAGCGTTTGCCAGTCTTTCAATAAGATATGACATTAGGTAATAATATTACTATTTAGCAAGGTCTAACAGTGAACTTAAATAAAAATATAAAGCACTTTTAACTTGTAAAACTCGTTTTAATACAGAATTTACATATATCAAATGATTTGATACAGATGGACATTTCCTAGATTATTCTGCAAATAAGTTTATGATGTATCAGAAGTATATCATTTTGAATCTTTGTATATTATGGTAGACTATGGTAACAGAATGTTTTCCATATTTATATAACCCAAGGCTTACCTAAAGTATGGGGGAAATAGAAATTTAATTAAGAAAACTTTAATATTTAATAAATACATACTGATAACTTTCAAGAAATAGAAGGATAATAAGAACTGATCTCTGAAGGGGGATATAAACAAGTAAACAGGCCGTTATCAATATGTATTATTGATACATACTGAAAATCTAATGAAGAAAATGAATACAGACACTAAGATTACAGGAGGATATATATTTAATGAGATACCATGACTTTCAACCTTAGTTGCAAAACTAGAGTATGTGAACTATGAGAAAATGCTCATGAAATCTGACAGTCATATTTTTTAACTTGAACAATCTATTCTACAGTCAATACAGTAGTCAGTTAAGTTCCTCTTTTAGACCAACCATATTAATCCAGTCAGGTAAATGTATTACTTTCCAAATGTATAAAAATATCACATCAACCCAGAGACAGCTCATTGAGTAAAAAGTACACGCTTTTACCACTCATGAGGCCCTGGGTTCAATCCCTGGCATCATGTGGAAGCACCATGGACAGCACCAAGGGAACTCCACAGATGCTGGAGTTAGGCTTTTGCGTTTCTCCATCTCTCATACATTTTCTCTTAATAGTTTATAAACTTATTATAATTCTAATTATCTTAAAACATAGAATAAGACTCTCTCTCACTCTCTCTCTAGATAAAGGCAGGGGAGATAGACACCAGACTTGCATGGCAAAGGTCTCTGTGGTCCCAGAGGTACCAAGTTCAATCCCTGCCACCACCACATGTCAAATGTTGAGCAGTACTTTGCTTTCTCTTTCTGTCTCTTTTTCATGAGAAACATACATACACATACACAAAAGTAGGCTGGGGAAGATGCTCAGCAGAATCCAACTGTGAAACCTACATTCAGTTTCCAACACTGCCATTTAAAAGATCACAACTGTACATGTCTTTCTTTTTATTTATTTATTTAATATTGGGTAGTGACAGAGAAGTTGAGAGGGGAGATAGAGATGAAGAGAGACAGACAGATACCTGCAGACCTACCTCACCACCACTTGTGAAGTTTTCCCCCTGCAGGTGGGGACCAGGGGCTTGAACCTGGGTCCTTGGGTACCGTAATGTGTGCACTTAACCAGGTGCACCACTGCCTGGCCCCTAATTTTTTGAATTTTCAAGAAGATAGGATTCTCACTTGGATCTGTTCTGAGTCAGAAGGAACTTGTGGAGGCCCACCTTAAGCATTCTTTCACACAGTTGCTAGAAGTTGTTGGTTTATTTATTTATTTATTTATTGGGGAATAATGTTAATGTACATGTCTTTCACATATTTTGCTAAGACTATACCCAGATATTTGACTGTTTGGTTGCCATAGTAAATGGAACTGATTTTATGGATTTCTTCTTCTAATAGCTGAGAGCTTGCATAAAGGAATTCCACTGATATTTGTATATTAATTCTGGAGCCTGTCACTATACTGTATGGCTTAATAATTTCTAGGAGTTTTCTAGTGGATTTTTAATTTCTTTTATTGATACCAGGGTTATCCCTCAGGCTTGGTGTGTTTTTCCTTTTCTGATAGACAGAAATTGAGAGAGAATGCGAGATAGGGAGGGGGAAAAAAAGTATGACACCTGCAGGACTGTTGGACTATTTGGGAAGCTTCCCCCCGTAAGTAGAAGCCAAGGCTTGAACTCAGGTCCCTGTGCATGGTAACATGTGTGCTCTACTGGATACAGTTGTTGAGATATGAGTATAATCTTGTGTCCATGATACGTATCTGCAAAACACTCTCATTCCAACTCGGGTTTTTTCCCACCATCATGCACCAGGACCTCAAAGTCCCCCAGAGTCCTTTGCTTTGGTGCAACACACCACACCCAGCCCAAGCTTTATTTTGTGTTTTCCATTTCTGTTCCTGCTTCTTTTTTTTTTTTATGACATTTTTTAACTTGTTTTTTTCCCCCTTTTGTTGCCCCTGTCTTATCGTCGTTGTTGGATAGGACAGAGAGAAATGGAGAGAGGAGGGGAAGACAAAGGGGGAAAGAAAGACAGACACCTGCAAACCTGCTTTACCACCTGTGAAATGACTCCCCTGCAGGTGGGGAGCCGGGAGCTCAAACCAGGATCCTTACACCAGTCCTTGAGCTTTGTCACGTGCGCTTAACCCATTGCGCTATTGCCCGACACCCTGTTCCTGCTTAAGTCCACCTATGTGTGACAAGTATTTAGAGTCAGTATCACAGTACATATTTTCCTTTCTATATTTATTTAATATTAATGATGTGGTGATCATGCAAAATATATTTAAATATAAGAATGAAATTTCTGCCTTCAAAAATTAATAATCTAGAAGGGAAGAGAATATATAGAGTATGATTTTTGTTTTAGTAGAGATGTGTACAAAATACTACGATTATACAAGTTAGATAGGATTGTCTGAAAAATGTCAGGAAAGGTATAGTGATAAGATACCATTTGAACTGGGCCTTAAGAGTAAAATGAGATCATTGAATGTTTTCTGTAACAGGAAGGATGTGTGTATGCACATATACACTGATATATATATATATATATTGAGAAACTGACTTTCTTCAATGTCCAATGCTGTTTCTATAGTCTTCAAATAGGTCACGCAATATCCATTAAATGAATTCATACATTTAGTAAATTCTACATGTTAATGGTTTTATCCTACTTAACATGATAACCATAGATTCCTGTCAAATTATTTAGTCATTTCTTCAGCATTTTAACTCATTGTTAAATTATATTATTTTCTTTTATTGAAAAAACAGAATCTTAAATATTTCAAAGACCTAAACATTGTTGGGGCTGGAAAAGAAGAGGCATACAATGACAGGGAGAGATACTTAGCATCCCCCTACCATTCATGGAGCTCCTGTTGTGTTGTCCATGATGATCCTGTGTGGTAACGGACTTCAAATCTGGGTCTCACACATGGCAAAGTACATGCTCTACTACATAATCTACCTCTCCATCCCCAATAACACTTCTGTGTACTTATATAACAAAAATAAACCCCAAATTTAAAAAGACACATGTACTACTCCTTTCTGTTTGTTGCAGCATTATTTATAATAGCTAGGACATGGAGACAACTTAAACAAAATAAGGAGAGGAATAAACATTGCCACCCAGGATAATCTGGATGAACCTTGAACACATTGTGCTAAATGAAATAGAGAAATGCAAATTACTTCACTTACATGTGGAATTTAAAGCAACCCAGTACATGGATTCAGAAAAGGACTGGTAGCTGATAGAGACTGGGGGCCAGGGGGAAAGAACAAAATGGGTGAAGTGGTTAACTGACTTTAACTTCCAGTTAAAAATATAAATCATGGAGATATAATGTATAGTTTGGTGACTATATGATGATACCATAATACATATTTGAAAGTTGATAATTATAAGCTCTTTTCACAAGAATAAATTTTTGTAGCTATCCATGGTGATAATTTTATAATATATACAAATGCAAACTCATTAAGTTATATATCTGAAATTTATATTACAAATTAATTATACCCCAATTTAAAAAAAACAACAACAAAAGATAGTCCAAGGTCAGATAGGTTTATTGGTGAATTCTATCAGATATTTATTTGTTTTAAAGATATAGTCCAACAATTTTAATAAATGAAGATGGGGGGAGGGAGAGAGAGAGAGACACTGATGAGAGCAGCACTCTAACATGTGGAGCTATGGGGTCAAACTCAGGACTCCACCCTTTTACATACAAAGCTCTTCAATGGTGACACCCCCACTATAATTTATCAAGTATTTAAAGAACTTTTACCAGCCCTTCTCAAAATTATACAAAAGTGATAATGTAGGAATACTTTCTGTCTTATTCTGTGAGGTCAACATTACTCTGAATATTGAATCATTAGCCTGAATGAGTATTTTTATTGTTCTATATTTATTTATTTATTCTCATTTGTTGCTCTTGTTTTATTGTTGTAGTTATTATTGTCGATGTCGTTGTTGTTGGATAAGACAGATAGAAATGGAGAGAGGAGGGGAAGACAGAGAGAGAGAGAGAGAGAGAGAGAGAGAGCGAAGGACACCTGCAGACCTGCTTCACCGATTGTGATGTGACACCCCTGCAGGTGGGAAGCCAGGGGCTCGAACCGGGATCCTTACTCCGGTCCTTGTGCTTTGTGCCATGTGCACTTAACCAGCTGCGCTACCACCCGACTCCCCTGAATGAGTTTTTGTCCCAAGATCAGAAACAACACAAGGATCCCCACATTTAGCTCTACTAATCAACATAGTACTGAAAGATCTAGTCAGGAAAAAAACTGTCAAGGAAGTAAAATTAAAGGCACTCATATTGGAATGGAATAATCACAACTATCTATATTTATAGACAGTATGATCTTGTATATGTAGAAGACTACATATACATCCAATCTTTTAGAAACAATTAATTCAGCAAACTGCAGAATACGAAGTTACATAGAAAAATCACTGGTATTTCAAGAAAATAGCAAGCAAGTGGTCCAGGAAGTGGCACAGTGGATAATACATTGGATTCTCAACTGTGAGGTCCCAAGTTCAATCCCTGGCAGTGCATGTACCAGAATGATGCATCTGGTTCTTTCTTTCTCTCTCCTCCCATATTTCTCATTAATAAATACATTCTTAAAAAAAAAAAAAAAGAAAGAAAGAAAAGAAAGAAAGAATGGGCCCGGTGGTGGCGCACCTGGTTGAGCACACATGTTGCAATATGCAAGGACCCAGGTTCAAGCCCCCAGTCCCCACCTGCAGGGGGAAAGCTTTTTGAGTGGTGAAGCAGGGTTGTAGGTGTCTTTCTGTCTCTTTCCCTCTCTGTCTCCCACTTCCTCTAGATTTCTAACTGTCTCTATCTAATAAATAAATAAAGATAAAAAATTTAAAAGAAAATAGCAGGCAATGTGCCAACAATTAAAGTACCAATTCCAGCTTAAACAGCATTGAAAAGAATAAAATAGGAATAAATTTAATCAAAGGCATATAAGATGTACACATTGTATACACTGAATGTATATAATTCAAAAAGATTGTTGAAAGAAATGAAAGTACATCAGGAGCTGGGTGGTGGTTCACACAGCTAAGTGAACATAGTACCATGCACAAGGACTTGTTGAGCCTTAGCGCCCCACCTGCAGGGGGCAAACATCATGAGTGGTGAAGCAGGACTCTCTCTTACTTTCACTCTCAGTCCATCCCTCCCTCCATCCTTCAATTTCTCTCTGTCCTATTCAATAAAATAGAAAAAAAGTGGGGTGGGGGAATGAAATGGCTGCTGCAAGCCATAGGATTAGTAATGCTGGCACTGAACCCCTACAATAACCCTGGTGGAAAAAAGAAAGAAAGAAAGAAAGAAAGAAAGAAAGAAAGAAAGAAAGAAAGAAAGAAAGAAAGAAAGAGATAGAGAGAAAGGAAAGAAGGGGAAAAGGAAGGGAGAAAGGAAGGAAGGAAGGAAGGAAGGAAGGAAGGAAGGAAGGAAGAAAAAGGAAGAATGATTTAATTAGATCTAAAAATAGATATAGCTAAATGAAAAGATATTTCATGTACATGGACTGAGTAATTAATATTAAGGTGACAATATTACTCAAAGTAACCTACAAAATCAATTTAAGTTCCACTAAACAATCCAAAGAATTAAAAACAACCTAAAATTAATATGAAATTTTAAAGAAATCAGAATAACCAGAATGAAAGAGACCACAACCCCCACACATATGGACATCTAATCTTTGAGAAAAGTGCTCAGACTATTAAATGGGGGAAAGGAGAGTCATATATCAGAAAAGGTAGCAGCAACAAATGCTAGAGAGGTTGTGGGGACAAAGGAACCCTCCTGCACTGCTGGTAGGAATGTTAATTGGTCCAACCCCTGTGGAGAGCAGTCTGAAGAACTCCCCAGAAGGCTAGAAATGGTCCTACCCTATGATCCTGCAATTCCTCTCCTGGGGATATATCCTAAGGAACCCAATATACCCATCCAAAAAGACTTGTGTATACCTATGTTCTTAGCAGCACAATTTGTAATAGCCAAAACCTGGAGGCAACCCAGGTGTCCAACAACAAATGAGTGGCTAAGTAAGGTATGGTAGACATACACAATGGAATACTACTCAGCTATTAAAAATGGTGAATTCACCACATGGGCCAGCCATCATCTCTGTAGCTATCTGTCCACATTTATACATACTAATGCAGTTTCTAATGGAGGGAATGGGGACACAATGATGGAAGGAAAGGTGTGGAATTATACCTGTTATCTTATAAATTACTAATAACAAATAGAAATAAAGAAAACAGATGAATCAGACTTCAGAGAAGGGGGAAAGGAACTGGGGGTGAGTTGGGGTGTGTGTGAGGGTGGTGAAGCTCTGGAGTCCTGATACATAATAGTGGGAAAGGACCTAGGCTGGGGGTAAAAGTGTTCTCCAGATACCTATCACAGGGAAGTGCGAAATTGTGTCCACTTGCAAACTCTACTATAAACTATTAACTCCTAATAAAATGATAGGGGGAAAAAGCATGTATATTAAAGGACACTAACAAGACAATGAAAAGACAACATACAGAATGTGAGGAAATACTGGGTTGCTGGAAAAGACATGGCACATTTTGGCATAGAAAAGTATATCACAACTTTTCTGACAACCCACTATTTGCTAATCATATATAAAATAAAGGTTTAACATTTAGACTTCCATACCTGAGGGTCTGAGGTTGCAGGTTCAATTCCCTGCACCACCATAAGAGTTGAGCAGTGCTCTGGTCTTATTCTTTATCTTTCTGTCTGTATTTCTCTCATTAAAAAATAAGGATGGGGGTAGATAGTATAATGGTTATGCAAAGAGACTCTCATGCCTGAGGCTCCCAAGTCCCAAATTCAATTGCCCATACCACCAGTGCTCTGGTACCAAAAAAAATTAATTAATTAAAAAATAAAATGTTTAAAAAAAGAATAAAGGAGGGAGTTGGGTGGTAGCACAGCGGGTTAAGCACAAGTGGTGCAAAGTGCAAGGACTGGTGCAAGGATCCCAGTTCAAGCCCCCGGCTCCCAACCTGCAGGAGGTTTGCTTCACAGGTGCTGAAGCAGTTCTGCAGGTGTCTATCTTTCTCTCCCCTTCTCTGTCTTCCCCTCCTCTCTCCATTTCTCTCTGTCTTATCCCACAACAATGGCATCAGTAATAGTAACTACAACAATAAAACAAGGGCAACAAAAAAGAATAGTAATAATAAAAAAAGAATGAAGGAGGAAGGACAGAGAGAAGAGGACAGATTCCAGAGCACACTACCACTGGCCATTTGTGGAGTTTCCTTTGGTGCCCCCATGTGTTTCTGGTGCTGGAACCTGGGTCCTCAAGTATGGTAATGTGTGTATTCTACTGAGTATGCTATCTCCCAACCCAATATCTAATTTTTATAAAGAACTCCCACAACTAACACTATAAAAACAACACAATTAAAAAGTAGGCAAAAAGCTTCAACAGACTGTTCTCTAAAGGAAGTGTACAATTAGCCAATAAAAACATGAGGAGACTCTATTAGTCACTGAGTAGGATACACATCAAAATCAAAGTTAAGAGCTCACTTCATACCTGTTGAGAATACTATAAAGAAAAAGGAGAAAATAAGTGTTGGGAATGTTAGAGAGGAGATAAAGTGGAATCCACAGATATTGCGGGGGGGGGGGGTTGAGGGGGTGATATAAAAAGGTTCAGTGACTAGTAAACAGTGTGGTAGTTTCTCAAAAACTTAAATATATTATAGGGTCTGAACAGACAGCTCAATGGGTAGGGTGAGTGGCTTGCTATGCACAGAGCCCAGGTTCAATTTTCCACACCACAGGCTAGGTAGGTGCAGTGGCACCTGGTGAAGCTCTGGTACAGTGAAGTCACCTCCTCTCTGTGTATCTGAATGAAAAAACTGCCTGAGAGAGTAAAATCAGGCATGTACAAGGAAGGCCCTACCTCTGAAATAATAATAAAATAAAATAATGTATAACCCACCTATTCTTCTGTTATGCATACATTATATAACCAAACAAATTAAAAACAGGAACTCAGATAATTTCAAGTGAGTGTTCACAATATTCAAACATCGAAAATAATACAAATATCAAATAACAGGTGACTAAATAAACTCATATATATGAGTGAAATATTACTCAGAAATAAAAAAGAAATGAAGTTCGGATACATGGTACAACATGGATGACTTTGAAAACAATTATGCTAAAATAATAAATACAATCTGGAATATACTGCATGAATCCTCATCAAATATCTACAATGGGAAAACTTACAAGAGTCAGAAATTTTAGAGTATACTAGGGGAAAAATGAAAGCAGGAAGCTACTGCTTAATGAGTTCAGAGTTTGTTTGGCATGATGAAAAAAATCTAGAAATAAGATAGTGGTGACAGTTGTGAAACACTGTGAACAGAAATATAAATTTTATATATAATGGTTAAAATGGCAAGTACTATGTTATATATATCTTACCATACTCATACATACAAGAGCTAGGCATGCTTTTTCCTTAAGACCTTTGCACTTGCTGAGTACATCATTCCTCATTTAGTTCTTTTGTCAAAAGTAAATTTCTCAGGCAGGACGTGTAGCTCAGTGGTAGAGTGCATGCTTCCTTATTTATGGGGCCCTGGGTTAAATCTCTGGTATCAAAAAACAAACAAACATACATTTTTAATTTTCTCACCGAGGCATTCCCTGACCACAAATTTCTTTCCAGAACTTCAAATTCTCCTTCCCTACTCTATGTTTTTTACATTGTATTATTAGCTAGTATTATATATGTTACATATTTGCTTCCTCTAAATCACAGGTTCTCTGTATATGTAAGTTCAGGGGGAAAAGTTGTTATTGTTGTGTTTGGGAATTACTCCAGGACCTTGCACATGTGCAATACTGAATTCTGAAATGTTTAACATATTTCTAGTACCTATCAGACAATGAGCAGTAAATAAATTCTTGGAGCTTCTTCAAGGAATATACAAAGAGCACTTTCTTTTGGAGTAGGACAGAGGGAATGCTATATAACATATAAGTTTTTTTCAACTATTAAAAGTCTCAGGTGAAACTGTTAGGAATAGTTCTGAGGGACGCGGGACCTGAAGTCTCAAGCAGTCAGGACTTGGTCACTTTGTTTTGTGTTATCACATTTCCCCATACCAGCGGGGAAGAACTTAAAGGAAGCATCGGGAAGCAGTTGGATAAATTTTTCCAGGGCACAAAAGAAGCACCTTTTCTCTATGGGTGAAGTTTTAGAAAGGTAACCACACCTGGGGAACCGTAACTTAATAGGAAAGCCAGGTGATATCAGCAAGTCAACTGGAAGCTAGTCCCAGGTGTGACGAAGATAGGCAATTTAAGAGAAGGAAAGACATGGGCAGGCCTTTTCTCTCTCACTGTGGCCCTTGCAGGTCTGTCCTCACAAGCTTTCTTTGCACCTTAATGTACTTTTACATGAATTCTACCTCACTTCTTTATAATAAAAAGTATATACTTAATATAGCTGATCAGAGTCTTGCAATTCTAAGTAGGTGCTGTAAAGGATCCTCTCAGACATATATTGTTATAAAACAGTAATTTTTATTTAAAAAATGTTAAAACCTACTTTTTTATTAAAATTATTTTTTCTTTTTAAGGGATATGAGTTATATATTCCATAAAATACTATTGTGCTAAAGGCAAAGCAGTCACTATGTTGACTGTAGGAATATCACTGTCCATCTCTTTTCTTTTTTCAGGATAATTTAACTTTAACATCTTCAAACCATGCTAGAGGTCATGTCACAAGCAACCTGTAGAGTGCACATATTACTCTGTGCAAGGTCCCAGGTTCAAGTACCTGATCCTCACCTGCAGAAGGAAAAGATTCACAAGTGGCAAAGTAATGCTGCAGATGTCTCTCTTTCTCTTTTCCATTCTATCTCCCTCAACTTCTCTGTCTCTCCAATAAATAAATAAGCAAAACATGAATGCTAATGAAAATTAGAACTTGGGAGTCGGGCGGCAGTGCAGCGGGTTAAGCGCATGTGGTGCAAAGCGCAAGGACTGGTGCAAGCATCCCGGTTCGAGCCCCGGCTCCCCATCTTCAGGGGGTTGGCTTCACAGGCGGTGAAGCAGGTCTGCAGGTGTCTATCTTTCTCTCCCCCTTTCTCTCTTCCCCTCCTCTCTCCTCTCTGTCCTACCAACAACAATGAAATCAAGATTAACTACAACAATAAAACAAGGGCAACAAAAAGCAATAAATAAATATTAAAAATATATATAGCTTTAAAAAATTAGAATTTAACAGGAAAACAAAATCAGCAATTTGTACTAGTCATTCACGACATCCTTCTAAATAATATTTAGACAGACTTTTTTCTTTAATATTGGTAGTTCTTTATTCATTAGAGACAGAAACTGAGATAAAAGGGGTAGTTAGGGAAGGAAAGAGACAGCATCACTCATGAAGCTTCCCCCAAAGGTGGGGACGCTGGAGGCATAAACTTGAGTCCTTGAGCATAGTTGCATGTGTGTTCAACTAAGTGTACCACCACCCGGCCCAAAATAATTTTCAGTTATACATGTATCATGTATCTCTGATAAGGTTTGTATTAGTCTAACTAAATTCTTTATTGGTAGTCAACTGTTAAATTAGAAAATAAATTAGATATTCAGGCAACTAAAAAATATCTGGCAAATATGAGTCACTTATGGCATAGTTGGAGAAACTCAGTAGTGAGTTCAGATTCCAAGGGCCTCCTTCTAAGGTGTGTAACTGAACAATTCTTACAATTTTTCAGTCTGTTTCTTCACCTGTCTGTATTTCAGGATTGTAGAGTTTAAAAGCACATACTCAAAATTATAAAACATAGTATTCGATAAATACATATTTTCCTCTCACTGACCTTTAAAAGTAGCTACATACATCAAGACTATATTGACTTGCTGAAAAAAAAAAAAATCAGTAAAATCTAAGTGTATTGTCACTGATTGTTTCCAACTATATCTACTTTGGGCTAGGGAGATAGCACAGTAATTATGCCAAAAGACTGTCAGGCTTGAGGCTCTGAGTTCTCAGGTTCAATCACCAGTACCACCATAAGCCAGAGCTGGTCAGTACTCTGGTCTTGATCAGTTTCTTTCTCTCTGAATCTTTCTCACTAAAATAAATATTTTTTATTCCCTTTATTTATTGGATAGAGACAGCCAGAAATCAAGCAGGAAGGGGGAGATTGAGAGACAGAGAGACACCTGCAGCCCTGTTTTAACATTCGTGAAACTTTCCCCCTGCAGGTGGGGACCAGGGGCTCGAACCTGGATCCTTGTGCACTGTAACATGTGCACTTACACAGGTGCGCCACCACCCGGCCCCTAAAATAAATATTTTTTAAAATATTCACTTTAATCATAATTATCATAAGCCTAAGCCCTCCCAAAATATATTTCCTCATTTTATTCCCTTGCAAAAGAAACCAGTGTCCCTCTACTACTATTTGTTTCTAATGCACCAGAAGCAATCCATGCTTCAGTCATAATGAAGTGACGCCTAAATTCATCAAACATTCTTTACTTTCTATCAGTACTATATGTGTATGTGTGTGTGCACATTCAAGTTTTGTTCACTTCTATGAAGCATATATACAAAAATACATACACACACACTTCTCAAACTGGTAAGTACTCATTTATTGTGTTCCATAGCTTACATACTGTATCATTATTTTTGGCTGGTCTACTTGCTAGATTATAAATCTTATGTATATTTTAACCTATACACAAGAATGCCTCAGTAATCCAATTTAAAGTTTAATTCCTTATTTTCGTTCCTCAGTCAACGAATTCTACTTTCACTGAATCCTGCAAAGGAGACCCATTTACTCAAATGGTAAAGCACTGGATTAGTATGTTTGAGGCTCCAGTTTGATCCCTGGTGTTGCATGCACTAGAGTGGTGCTCTAGCTTATTTCTTTCTCTTTGGATCTCATGTGACACTCTTTTATAGGCAGTAAGTAGAAGTAGAAGTACGAACTCCGGAAGTCGGGCAGTAACGCAGCGGGTTAAGTGCACGGAGGGAAAGGACCAGCTTAAGGATCCAGGTTAGAGCCCCTGGCTCCCCACCTGCAGGGAAGTCGCTTCACAAGTGGTGAAGCAGGTCTGCAGGTGTGTCTATCTTTCTCTCCCCTTCTCTGTCTTCCCCTCCTCTCTCCATTTCTCTTTGTCCTAACAACGATGACATCAGTAATAACAATAACTACAACAATAAAAAACAAGGGCAACAAAAGTGAAAATAAATAAATTTTAAAAAAGAAAGAAATTACACATACACACACACACACACAAAAAAAAAGAAGTACGTACTCTAACAAAATTAGAATCTTGTGAAGGTGGAAAGCCTTCATCAATCATTAGCTGTGTAATCTTAAGAAAATCACTTTGAAGGCCAGTTTCTTCATTTGTGAAATAGGTATTACAACATTACTGATTTCACAGAACTATTCTAAAATCATCCACATAAAGCACTGCTTAAATACCCAATTCTCAATCTGTGCTCCTGGAATGCTGAGTAATCTTAAACTATTGAAAAAGGGCTAAAGATTCTTCCTAAGTGAAGGAGTTTGCTCTGAATTATTCATCTGTTTATTTTATAGACTGAACTTTCAAATATGATTTTAGAAACAGAAAAGATTCCTTGATTTAAAAGAATTAAAAACCTAAATAATATTCATCTTAATGCTTCTATTCCCATTTTTTTAAAAACTGATTACATATGAGAGCTTGACATGAGACAGAAAAGAGGAAGAAGCCAAAGCACATTCTGGTAAAAAGCAAGCAAGCAAGCAAGCAAACAAACAAACAGAAAGGGAGATCTTTAAAAAAACTATCTCATCTCTAGTTTTAGTAGAAGCTGATTGAAGATAATCAAGTTGGGAATTGAGATTGAATAGAGATTCCTAATTTCCTACTTGCTATTTGAGTCAGGTCAAATAATTTCATTCAAAAATTTCTTAAATATCAATCACAAACATAACCCAATTAAAGGTAAATATATATTCTGAAGTATAATAAATTTTACTTAATATCAAGAACTAAAGTTGACTGAAATGCAAAGTTTTCTGGAATTGAAATATTTTTTAAAAACTGAGACCCAGGTTGATTAGCACCACTTTTATCTCCTGAGTTGCAGAGTTTAGAAATGCATTCAAAGTTCCTAAAACAGGGCCAGAGAGATATATAACTGGGTAGAACTTTTGCCTTGCCATGTGTGTGACCCAGGTTCAAGGCCCAGCACCACCTAGGCAACAGCACAGCAATGGTAAATGCTAGGTTGGTGTAGTGTCTTCTTTAGTCTTTCTATCTGAATGAAGAATTGCCCTGGACATATGCAATTATGCATTCACAAAGATCAAGTTCCAGAAAAACAAAAAGTTCCTAAAACATTCTAACAGCTTAATAATCATAGCTCAGTTCCCAAGAACCTAGTCAGTGAAGTTCTCCTATTAGACTTTTCCATGTCTCTTCAAATTTATTTACTAATTATTTCCAATGATGTCCTCTCATCACTTTTTCCTGTACTCAACTTCACACTACATAGTGTATTAATATCACCCCTATAATTTTATCTTCAGGCCTCAATCCAATTCAATTAAATTAATATTTTCTGAATATTTGTAATATTTATTATATGTTTGGAACCTTTCTTAATACAAGTTAACTCTAATCTTTACCTTCATTGTATTTAAATTCACTTCCTATGCTTCTAAGTTATCTCTTTGCAATTATCTTGTTTTCCCTCACACATTAAAAAAATATTTTTATTTATTAGAAAGATAGGAGGATGTAGTAGGGCAACAAAGTAAAAACCCTGGGTTGAGGGTGAGGGTGGGTGTTCAGCTTCATGGCGGGGGGTGGGATGGGATGGGGGACAGTCTTCTGGTGGTGGGAATGGTGTTTATGTACACTCCTATTAATTTGTAGTCATATAAATCACTATTTAGGTAATATGAGAGGGGAAAAACTGATTGAATATCTCAAACTTTTAAAGCACAGATTGAGTCTTTTTAATACATAGGCTGAGTCTTTGATATGTTGACTCTCTTAAAAGCTTAGTCCAGGGAGAACAGAAGCAACCAGTGGTATAGCTATATACAAATAATGTCAAAGGACATAAAATATAGTGATGGTGTGTATGATACAGCATCACTAACAAAGAGATTTTTCAAAGTTAACCCAATTACCAAACAATGTGATTATAGCAATAACTATCGTCTTCTTAAACCCTAAGACAGCAGGAACCTCCCACTTCTTCTATAGAGCCTATATTTCCACCAATCCTGGAACCTCTGGGGTGGGGCTCACTTCCCTGCATGCTTCTCTCAATTAATACCAAATGATATTACATCTGCCGATCCCAACCTAATCAATGCAATGAGTACCACCTCAGCATGCTTCACTTCAGACTATGTCCAGAGATGTCAGGCATGGAATGCCAACCCTTCACCCTCATCACTCGGGTGAGACCTTTTTCTTTCATGGTAGTCTCTAATTCCATTCCAGGAAGTTCACTGTCTAACAAAGTCCCAAAATCTAGATATAGACCAAGTCCCATAAGATAGAGCATATGTTCACATGTATCCATAAGTTAGGGCAAAATATATACCTGAAAGCAAAATTACACAATAGAATTTAGTGAGTCAGTATCAAGTTCATAATGAAATAGCGTCCACTTAGACTTAGATACCCTCCTCACCTACCTCCTATTACAGTTCTCTCACTCACTCCAAAGCTAACCTTATCAAAGCAAAAGCTGAATAAGGGCAAGATACTGGCATACTTTAACAATGACTCTTTAGTCACTATCAGGCCATTTCACCAGCTGGGGCCCTAGTCAGGGAGTCCTGAGATTCCCAGACTTGGTGGGCCTAGAACTCAAATAAATCCCTCTCTGCATTGTTACTGGTCATTTCTATCAGGACCAACAAAATAGACCCCTTTGTGGGCCCCCATAGGACCTTGCCCTCAACTTGGATCAACAATGGTAGAGAATGTTCCATTCTTCGAAGGGAGGCTGGACAACATACTCTATGCTACACCTGAGGAAGATGGGTCGATATTGGGGCAGCATGGAATGTTCCTACTCATGACCACAGAATGTGAGCTCAGATCTACAGGGATGCAGAGGTCACACAGACTCCTAAGCTAATTATGGGCCCCAGTTCACATCAAATCGATGGGGTTTGCATTCAATAATATTTATATGCCTTTCCCATATTAGGGAGCTACTCTCTTCCCTGATCCAGCTTTCTGGTCCTTTTCCCAGCCATGACATCATCTACCCAGACAATAACTTGGAACCCACCTGCATATCAGATTTCAGGCTCAGGGGCAAAAAAAAAAAAAAGAAAAAGAAAAAAAAGGAAAAAAAAAAACTAGTATAGCCACAGGCCCTTTGGAATTTAACTAAAATATGCCTACTAGCTATCTACAAAATGGAGGACACCCCCCCCCCCAACTCTTCATCTGCACTATTCCAGCCTTTAGGCCCATGATTGGTTAACAATTTGTTTGGCTTTGCATGTTACCTCTCTTGTCAACCACCAGGTTCCAGATGCTAGCATGATGCTGACCAGACTTCCCTGGACAGACAACCCCACCAATGTGTCCTGGAGCTCAAGTTCCCCAGAGCCTTTCCCCACTAGGGAAAGAGAGACAGGCTGGGAGTATGAATTGATCAGTCAATGCTCATGTTCAGTGGGGAAGCAATTACAGAAGCCAGACCTTCTACCTTCTGCATCCCACAATGATCTTGGGTCCATACTCCCAGAGGGTTAAAGAATAGGAAAGCTATCAGGGGAGGGGATGGGATACAGAGTTCTGGTGGTGGGAATTGTGTGAAGTTGTACTGCTCTTATCCTATGGTTTTGTCAATGTTTCCTTTTTATTAGAAAAAAAAAGGAGGAGAGAAAGAACCAGACATCATTATGGTACATGTGCTGCCGGGGACAGAACTCAGGATCTCATGCTTGAGAGTCCAGTGCCTTATACACTGCACCGTCTCCTGGACCATTTCCCTCACACCTTTAATCTTAACTTTCTCATTCTCACACAAGAACAATTTTGCGTTTTAGTCATCTTTTACAGTTGAAATTCATCTTTTATTTTCAGAAACACATATTGATCTTTGTATCTACCATTTTTCAAAAGGAGATTTATGTATCTGTTAATGAGATAGAAGAGCAAAAGAGGGAATCAGGCAGTAGCGCAGCGGGTTAAGCGCATGTGGTGCAGAGCGCAAGCACCAGCTTAAGGATCCAGGTTCCAGCCCCTGGCTCCCCATCTGCAGGGGAGTTGTTTCACAGGAGGTGAGGCAGGTGTGTATCTTTCTCTCCCCCTTCACTCTCCATTTCTCTCTGTCATATCCATCTAACCATAATAACTACAACAATAAAACAATAAGGGCAACAAAAGAGTATAAATAAATAAATATTTACAAAAAAGAAGAGCAAAAGAAGAACCAGAGCATCATTCTGGCACATGTGATACCAGGGGTCAAACTCAGGACCTCATGCTTGAGAATTAATTCAATACTTTATCCTCTGTGCCACTTCCCAAGCAACTTTTAAAATTTTTTTAAATTTATTTTTTAATTTTAATATATTTTTTTCCTTTTTGTTGCCCTTGTTGTTTTATTATTTACTGTTGTTGTTATTGATGTCATCATTGTTGGATAGGACAGAAGAAATGGAGAGAGGAGGGGAAGACAGAGAGAGGGAGAAAAAGACAGACATCTGTAGACCTGTTTCACCGCCTGTGAAGCAACTTCCCTGCAGGTGGGGTACCAGGGGCTCAAACCGGGATCCTTATATGGGTCCTTAAGCTTCGTGCCACGTATACTTAACTTGCTAAACTACCGCCCGACTCCCTTAAATTTATTTTTATTATTAGAGACAGAGAGAAAAATGAAAGGGGAGAGGTAGATAGGAAGAGAGACATAGGAACACCAGTTGTGAAGTGTTCCCTCTGCATGTGGGGTCCAGGGGCTTGAACCTGGGTCCCTGCACAATGCAGTGTGTGCACTTAACCAGGTGCACCAACACCTGTCCCTGCCACTTAAAAAAAAAACTTGTCTCAGAAGCACAATTTTCAAAAAATAAATATTTCATCTCTTAGTACCATTCTAACTAGACTTTCACACCTGCACACATTTGCTTTCTAAAAAATCTTTAAGGCTGGTGGCGCACCTGGTTGAGCACACATGTCACAGTGCACAAGGACCTGAGTTCGAGCTCCTGGCCCCGACCTGCAGGGGGAAAACTTCACAAGTGGTGAAACAGGGCTGCAGGTGTCTGTCTCTCTCCCTATCACCTCCTTCTCTCTTGATTTCTGGCTGTCTCTATCCAAATAAATAAATAAATAAACAAACAAATGACAAAACTTCCTTCGGGAGTCGGTGGTAGCGCAGTGGGTTAAGCGCACATGACACGAAGCGCAAGAACCTGCATAAGTATCCGGGTTCGAGCCCCGGGCTCCCCACCTGCAGGGGAGTTGCTTCACAAGCGTTGAAGCAGGTTTGTAGGTGTCTCTATTTCTCTTCTACTCTCTGTCTTCCCCTCCTCTCTCCATTTCTCTCTGTCCTACCCAACAACTATGACAACAACAATAGCAACAGTAACTACAACAATAAAAACAAAAGGGAAAATAAATAAATATATAGAGATATATTTATAAAGAATCTTTAGCCAGTCCTTGCAATTGCCTGATTCTTTTTTTTTTTTTTGCCTGCTTCTTCTTTAACTTTGTGCATAAGCAGCAACAGAAGCACAAGCAAAACCATCCTATTTCTATACTTCCATTCAGTGATAAATATTGAAAACCAGTGATCCATTGCCTCTAACACCCATTTGTCAACCTTTTGTACTTTAGTTTCCTGACCCCATAAAATTACTGTAACTGTACTTAAAATGCCCTAGACAAATTTGAGTGATTTCTCAGTTCGTCTTTCATCACCAAGAAATGTCAGCCATCACTAACCAAAGTGACAACAGAAGTTAGCTTAGAATCAGCCATGAGAGTACATTTAAAATCAAGGCCTGGGGCTGGGTGGTAGCACAGGAGGTTAAGTGCATGTGGCGCAAAGCGCCAAGGACCAGCATTAAGGATCCCGATTCCAGCCACCGGCTCCCCACCTGCAAGAGGGTAGCTTCACAAGCACTGAAGCTGGTCTGCAGGTGTCTATCTTTCTTTCCTCCTCTCTGTCTTCCCATCCTCTCTCCATTTCTCTCTGTCCTATCCAATAACAACAATGATGGCAACAACAACAATAATAATAACAACAATGATAAATAACAAAGGGCAACAAAAGGGGAAAAATAACCTCTAGGAGCAGTGAATTTGTGGTACAGGCACTGAGCCCATGATACCCCTGGAGAAAAAAAAAATCAAGGCCTATCATTTTATCATATTAGGTACCAGTTACTAACCTGCATGGGCTATAATAAAATATGTTGCCTTGTATTTTGTTGTTGTTGTTTTGTTTTCTTGTTGCTGGGGCTTCAACACTTTAGATCAACTTTTTCAGACAGAGACAGAAAGAGACATAGATAGAGGGAAGACAACATAGCATCTGAACTTCCTCCAGTTGGTGGGGACCAAGCTGGAAACTGGATCATACACATGACAAAGCAGGCACAGTATTCAAATAACCAATCTTGCTTGCCCATAAAAGTTGGTTTTTATAAAATCAATTCAACTAACCCCTTGCCTTCTGGAAATTCTTACAGTCTAAGATACTACTCTATCCTTGATTTTGCTTTCCTATTATCTTCTTTGCATTTCTGATTATTTAAAAGTTTAACAGATAAGCTTTTGTGCACTGCTCATTTTTATATAGTATTTCAAACTGAGTCAAATGTTGACACACCTTTTTTCAACATATCTTCTAAAATGTGATTTCACATTCAAATTGCTGAGTGTGTGTTTTAAATGGAAATTCAATTCCATTTTTCTTGGAATAATTTTTTTCCTTCTATAGCTATATAAAGACACAAAACTCACTATCAAACCACAATTCCAGTGAGACCAGACAGCATGTCAGTGCCCTCCTTGAAAGACTCTGACCAAAGACATACTAAGAAAGCAGTGTTTTGGGGGTTCCAATTATATAGACCAGATATTTTATAATTGTATATATCTCTACCACTTGCCCTGGGAACTATGATCATTTCTGGTACATTCTTATCATCTCAAGAGAAGTACAGAATCTCTTTTTTTCCATCTTCTTTCAGATTTCTTGCATCCCATGAGATGGCACAGTGGTAGAGCACTGAACTTGCAAACATAAGGTACCAAGTTTAATCTCTGGCACTACATATGTCAGAGTGATGCTCTGGTCTATCTGTCTGTCTATCTATCTTGTGAAATAAATAAATCTTTAAAAAGTTTTTTTTTAAGTTACAGATACAATTATCTTCACCCTTCCAAAATTATTTCTCCCCCAATGGTGTAGGGTTAAAAGAAATATTAAAAAGAGAAATACATTTTTAAGAATCAAGGAAAGACAATGAGGGCTGGCAAGATTGTTCACTTGGATAGTGTGTTTATGTTGTTATGCTCTTGACTCAGGTTTGAGCCTGGCCCCCACTAGACTGAAGGAAACTTTGGTGATGAGGCGTTTTTCCCTCTACCTCTGCCTCTCTATCTGTGGAAAAAAAAATTGATTTGAAGCAGCGAAGCTCCAATGATGACAATAAATAAACAAATAAATATAAAAAAGTAAGAAAGAGAGAGAGAGGAGAAAAGGCAATGACTCTGGCTGCACTATAACCTCAAGAACATAAAACTGTTTCAATCTGTAATAACCCAATTGGGATAATCTGGATACTACAACTTGACTGCAATTTTTTAATTTCTTATTGATTTATGCAATATCTCACTTATATGTAAATAATTGATAACAATTTTGAGATTAAAAAGAAAACAAGGTTTTATGAACATTAGTACTTGAGACCAACTATGGGACTGAATATGGAGTAACTGCCATTCTCATGAAGTCTAATCTAGAAATGTAAAAGGCATGTAAATTAAAACAATAAATTTAGAAAAACACATGGCATTATTATTTAACTTAGACAATATATATGTATGCCTATGGCCAGTGCCGCCTATTCTATAAATACATTTCACATGAACTTGTGTGCATGTGCAGCAAAAGATACATGTAAAGAGATCAGGGAGAGGCACAGTCAATAGTGTTAGACTCCCAAGTATGAGATCCTGAGTTTGATTCCCAGCATTACATATGCTAAAGTGATACTTGGGTTCTCTATTTCTCTATCTCCCTTCTTCCTCTTCTCTCTCATTAATACACCAATTCTAGAAAATAAAAAAATGGGTCTGGTGGGTGGGGGAGATAGCATGATGGTTATACAAAGAGACTTTCCTGCTTGAGCCTCCAAAGTCCTCAGGTTCAATCCCCCATAAACCAGAGCTGAGCTATACTCTGGAAAAATAAAAATTAAAACTAAAAAACAAAGTAAAAAAAACATTAAAAAAGTGGGTCTGGAGTGGTAAAGTCTGAGAGATGACAAAATGAATAAAATTAAAAATAGAAAGACAAATGTACAGAAATGTTCATTTAAGTCTTCTTCTATAGCTTTATCTCTTGGTTAGGAGTGAGGGATTAAGCTAAGAAGCCTACTTATAGTTTAAAAACCCTTGGGCTCCCATAGCCTACAGGAAAGAAAAAGAACAAAAGAGGCTTTTAAAGTCACTGTGCTCCAACTCAAGAATTAAAATAATATTGAAACAACTGTTAATTTCTACAACTGTAAGCCCTTGAGTACCTTTCTTAGACACAAGTCACTCCAGGCAAGAGTGATCAGCAATTTGAAAAGTACTGAGAGAGGGACTCATAACATACTATATAAAAAGGTTAAACCAACAAGAAGAAATACTGGAAAAATGAATCAGTATAAGAGTCTAGCTAAGGGAGTCGGGCTGTAGTGCAGCAGGCTAAGCGCAGGTGGTGCAAAGCACAAGGACCGGCATAAGGATCTGGGTTCGAACCCCGGCTCCCCACCTGCAGGGGAGTCGCTTCACAGGCGGTGAAGCAGGTCTGCAGGTGTCTATCTTTCTCTCCTCCTCTCTGTCTTCCCCTCCCTCTCTCCATTTCTCTCTGTCCTATCCAACAATGACAACAACAATAATAACTACAACAATAAAACAACAAGGGCTACAAAAAGAGAATAAATAAAAAATAAAATAAATATTAAAAAAATTAAAAAAAAAAAAAGTCTAGCTAAAAGCCCACCAAAGGGTGAAGCACAAAATAATCAGGTCAACATCCAAGCACTGGTTAAGGAAATAATCACAGGAGTGAGTAAAGAGCTTGAAAGAATTATCATCAGAAATGCAGAAACAACAAATGAGAGTCTGGAAGAAAACACCAATTATTTCAAGGTTATTAGATAGCTGAAAGCTGAAAGAGCTGAGCTAAGAACACAACTAGCTGAACAAGCTAAAACAGTATCAAAACAGGGTTACAAAATAGATGAACTCCAGAAAACAGTAGAGGGGAGAGAGAATAGAATAAATGAGGCTGAAGTCAGAATTAGCAAGTTCGAAGATGAACTAGGGACAATTTAAAAAGAAGTAAGAGATATTGAAAACAACAACAGAGACCTATGAGATGACTTCAAAAGAAATAATATACGCATCATTGCTTACCAGAGGAAGAAAAAGAGGAGGGGAAGAAAGCATTCTTCAGGACATAATAGCTGAGAACTTCTCTAATCTAGACAACATCAAAGACATAAAGGTTCAAGAAGCCCAGAGGGTCCCAAACAGAATTAACCCAGACTCAAAGACACCAAGACATATCATATTTAGAATAGATAGGAATAAGGATAAAGAAAAGATCCTGAAGGCTGCAAGAGAAAAACAAAAAGTGACCTACAAATCAAAAGCCATAAGATTAGCAGCAGACTTCTCCACATAAACACTACAGGCCAGACAAGAATGGCAAGATATCTACCAAGTACTCAATGAGAAAGGCTTTCAACCAAGAATACTGTATCCTGCTAGACTGTCATTCAGACTAGATGGAGACATAAAAACCTTCTCAGACAAGCAACAGTTGAAAGAATCAACTAACACCAAGCCTGCCCTGAAAGAAGTTCTGAAAGGTCTCCTATAAACAGCCAGACCATCATAAATAGGCCATAGACAAGAACACTCTAAAAATCAACAAGAATGGTGTTAAAATTTCTTCAATCTTTGATATCAATAAATGTCAATGGCCTGAATTTACCTACTAAGAGGCACAGAGTAGGAAGATGGATCAGAAAACAGAACCCAGCAATATGCTGTCTACAGAAAACCCAACTAACTCAACAAGACAAACAAAGACTCAAAGTGAAAAGACAGAAAACTACCATACAAGCCAATAGCCCACAAAAAAGGGCAGGAACAGCTATTCTCATATCTGACATGATAGTTTAAAATAAATAAAATTTTAAAAGATAGGGATGGACACTACTTAATGGTCAGTGGATCAGTCAATCAAGAGGACTTAACAATTATTAACATCTATGCACCCAATGAGAAGCCATCTAAATACATCAAACATCTAGTGAAAGAGCTACAGCAATATATTAACAGCAACACAGTCATAGTAGGGGACTTCAACACCCTCACTCTCTCAACTTGACAGATCATCCATGAAGAAAATCAATAAAGAAATGAGAGAGCTAAAGGAGGAGATAAGATAAACTAGAACTATTGGACATTTTCAGAGTCATTCATCCCAAGAAACTGGAATACACATTTTATTCTAGTCCACATGGGTCAGTTTCAAGGATACACCATATGTTAGGCCACAAAGACAGTATCAGCAAATTCTAGAGCACTGAAATCATCCCAAGCCTCTTCTTAGACCACAGTGGAATTAAACTGACACTTAACAATCAACAAAAGATTAGTAATAGTCCCAAAATGTGGAAGCTCAACAGTACACTACTTAACAACTACTGGGTCAAGGAGGAAATCAAAGAAGAAATCGAAATGTTTCGAGAGTTCAATGAAAATGAAGACACAAGCTATCAAAATATATAGGACACAGCTAAGGCAGTACTGAGAGGGAAATTCATAGCGATAAAAACACACATTAGGAAACAAGAAAAAGCACAAATAAACAGCTAATTTAAATAGTTCTAATAGCTAATTAAATTGAAACAGTTATCAAAAATCTTACCAAGAATAAAAGTGCTGGACCAGATAGTTATACAAATGAATTCTACAAAACCTTCAAAGAAGAACTAACACCTCTACTTTTGAAAGTCTTCCAGAAGATTAAAGACACAGGAATGCTCCCTTCCAGCTTCTATGAAGCCACCATAACTCTGATACCAAAAGCAGATAGGGACACAACCAAAAAAGAAAACAATAGACCAGTATCTCTGATGAGCATGGATGTTAAAATATTGAACAAAATTCTAGCCAACCGGATACAGCAGTATATTAAAAAGATTGTTCATCATGACAAAGTGGGGTTTATCCCAGACATGCAAGGTTGGTTTAATGTTCATAAATCAATCAACATGATCCAACCCATCAATAAAAGCAAGACCAAAAACCACATGGTCATATCAATAGATGCAGAGAAAGCCTCTGACAAAATACAACATCCCTTTATGATCAAAACACTAAAAAAAGTGGGAATAGATGGAAAACTCCTTAAGATAGTGGAGTCTATATATAGCAAACCTACAGCCAACATCATACTCAATGGTGAAAAACTGGAAGCATTTCCCCTCAGATCAGGTACTAGAAAGGGATGCCCACTATCACCACTATTATTCAACATATTGTTGGAAGTTCTTGCCATAGCAATCAGGCAGGAGCAAGGAATAAAGGGATATAGACTGGAAGAGAAGAAGTCAAACTCTCCCTATTTGCACATGACATGATACTATACATAGACAAACCCAAGGAATCCAGCAAGAAGCTTTTGGAAATCAACAGGCAATACAGTAAGGTGTCAGGCTACAAAATTAACATTCAAAAGTCAGTGGCATTCCTCTATGCAAACACTAAGTTGGAAGAAGTTGAAATCCAGAAATCAACTCCTTTATTATAGCAACAAAAACAATAAAATATCTAGGAGTAAACCTAACCAAAGAAGTGAAAGACTTGTATACTGAAAATTATGAGCCACTACTCAAGGAAATTAAAAAAGACACAAAAATCATGTTAAGTGAAATAAGTCAGAAACAGAAGGATGAATATGGGATGATCCCACTCTCAGGCAGAAGTTGAAAAACATAATCAGGAAAAAAAAAAAAAAAACACAAGTAGAACCTGAAATGGAATTGGCGTATCGCACCAAAGTAAAAGACTCTGGGGTGGGGGTACGTGGGTGGGGAGAATACAGGTCCAAGAAGGATGACAGAGGACCTACTGGGGGTTGTATTGTTAGAAGGGAAACTGGGGAATGTTATGCATGTACAAACTAATGTATTTACTGTTGAATGTAAAACATTAATTCCCCAATAAAGAAATAAATAAAAAAAAAAAGACACAAGAAAGTGGAAAGATATTCCATGTTCATGGGTTAGAAGAATTAACATCATCAAAATGAATATACTACATAGAGCCATCTACAAATTTAATGCAATCCCCATCAAGATCCCAACCACAATTTTTAGGAGACTAGAACAAATGCAACAAATGTTTATCTGGAACCAGAAAAGACCTAGATTTGCCAAAATAATCCTGAGAAGAAAGAACAGAACTGGAGGCATCACACTCCCAGATCTCAAATTGTATTATAGGGCCACTGTCATAAAAAATGCTTGGTACTGGAACATGAATAGACACAATGACCAGTGCAACAGAATTGAAAGCCTGGAAGTAAGCCCTCACACTTATGGACATCTAATCTTTGACAAAGGTGCCCAGATTATTAAATAGAGAAAGCAGAGTCTCTTCAACAAATGGTGTTGGAAACAATGGGTTGAAACATGCAGAAATACAAATACAAAAGTAAATTCCAACTGGGTCAAGGACTTGGATGTTAGACCAGAAACTATCAAATACTTAGTGGAAAATATTGGCAGAACTCTTTTCTGCATAAATTTTAAAGACATCTTCAATGAAACAAATCCAATTACAAAGAAGACTAAGGCAAGTATAAACCTATGGGACTACATCAAATTAAAAAGTTTTACACAGCAAAAGAAACCACTACCCAAACCAAAAGACCCCTCACAGAATGAGAGAAGATCTTTACATGCTATACATCAAAAAGAGGCTATTAACCAGAAAATATAAAGAGCTTGCCAAAACTCAACAACAAGAAAACAAACAACCCCATCCAAAAATGGGGGGAGGACATGGACAGAATATTCACCACAGAAGAGATCCAAAAAGCTGAGAAACACATGAAAAAATGCTCCAAGTCTTTGATTGTCAGAGAAATGCAAATAAAGACAACAACGAGATACCACTTCACTCCTGTGAGAATGTCATACATCAGAAAAGGTAACAGCAGCAAATGCTGGAGAGGGTGTGGGGTCAAAGGAACCCTCCTACACTGCTGGTGGGAATGTCAATTGGTCCAACCTCTGTGGAGAACAGTCTGGAGAACTCTCACAAGGCTTGAAATGGACCTACCCTATGATCCTGCAATTCCTCTCCTGGGGATATATCCTAAAGAACCCAACACACCCATCCAAAAAGATCTATGTATACATATGTTCTTGTCAGCACAATTTGTAATAACCAAAACCTGGAAGCAACCCAGGTGTCCAACAACAGATGAGTGGCTGAGCAAGTTGTGGTATATATACATAATGGAATATTACACAGCTACCAAAACGGTGACTTCACCGTTTTCAGCCGATCTTTGATGGACCTTGAAAAAGTCATGTTAAATGAAATAAGTCAGAAACAGAAGGATGAATATGGGATGATCTCACTCTCAGGCAGAAGTTGAAAAACAGGATCAGAAGAGAAAACACAAGTAGAACCTGAGCTGGAGTTGGCGTATTGCACCAAAGTAAGACTCTGGGGTGAGTGGGGGGGAGAATAGAGGTCCAAAAAGGATAACACAGGATTTAATGGGGGTTGTATTGTTATATGGAAAACTGGGAAATGTTATGCATGTATAAACTATTGTATTTCCTGTTGAATGTAAAACATTAATTCCCCAATAAAGAAATTTTAAAAAGGGGAAAAAAAAAGTACATTAAATCAACAATTTTAAATTCTAGATTTTTTTTTTAGATAAAGTTTCTCAGTTCTTTGAATGGAAAAAATTATATAAGCATCAAATGCCTTTTTTCTTTAAATAAAGTGCTAGGAATTGAACCCAGTATCTTGCTAATGTACAAGACAACTGAGCTGCTTTCATGGCCCAATTTCTGTTGTATATTTTTAGAGGAAGAAAGAGGAGGGGAGAAGTAGAGTTCAAAGCAGAGGTCCTGGTGGGGGTTGTATTGTTAAATGGGAATCTGGGGAATGTTATGCATGTACAAACTATTGTATTTACTGTTGAATGTAAAACATTAATTCCCCAATAAAGAAATAAATTTTTTAAAAAAGCAGCACTCTATCATCCAGTGCAATAATGTTTTTTTTTTAATTGGATAGAGAAATTTAGAGGGGAGGGAGGGATAGAGAAGAAAAGAGACAGAGAGACATCTACAGACCTTCTTTACTACTCATGAAGCTTCTCTCCTGCATGTGGGGACCAGGGACTTGAACCTGGGTTCGTGTGCACTGTAATGTGTGTGCTTAACCAGGTACACCACCACCTAACCCCCAATTCCATCTGTTTTTTTCCTTGCTATGACATCCGTGATGCTCCAGTACTGAACTCAGTATCAACTGCAGAGCTGCTAGCATGGAAAGTATGTGTTCTACTGCTGAGTTATATCCTAGGGGCCAGGTGGTGGCGCACCTGGTTGAGTGTACATGATACAGTGTGCAAGGACCCAGGTTTGAGCCCCTGGCAGCCATCTGCAGGAAGAAAGCTTCACAAGTGGTAAAGTAGTGTTGCAAGTGTCTCTCTGTCTCTCTCCTTCTTTATCACCCCCTTCCCTCTCAATTTCTGACTGTTTCTATCCAGCAAATAAGTAAAGATTTAAGAAAATTAAGAAAAAAAAACATTTCAAAGATAACAACTGAAAAAATACTAAAATTCTATTAAGTTAATCTAATGGAAAAGAGTGTAAGTTGCAATGTATTCAACCTGTGGTAAAACACAAAAACTTTATGAGACAATAGAAACTATAAAACATTATCCTGTTTTTCCTTCCTCTTATAAAAAGAACTATTATAATAAGATATATTAGCAGTTATATTTCAGAAGAATAGGCATTGATTTCCGATAGGATACAATTTAATATGTTATACTGCTGCTGCTTAGTCACGTAAATGAAACTGAAATGATCAATGGACAAGAAAAATATAAAATTGGGAGTCGGGCTGTAGCGCAGTGGGTTAAGCGCAGGTGGCGCAAAGCACAAGGACCGGCATAAGGATCCCGGTTCGAACCCCGGCTCCCCACCTGCAGGGGAGTCGCTTCACAGGCGGTGAAGCAGGTCTGCAGGTGTCTATCTTTCTCTCCTCCTCTCTGTCTTCCCCTCCTCTCTCCGTTTCTCTCTGTCCTATCCAACAATGACAACAACAATAATAACTACAACAATAAAACAACAAGGGCAACAAAAGGGAATAAATAAATAAAATAAATATTTAAAAAAAAAAGAAAAATAAAAAAATTTAGGTCATGTAATTTTGTAGTATTAACAGTGCTTAAAATTACTGATTAAAGAAAGTAAAAAGCACTTGCTTAACTTCATGTAATACCAAATTATAATAGGAATATCATTAGTCACAGCTATTTGATAAATAATAGCTACTAATAATTTGAGCTGTAATTTTTACTCATAAGCACAGAAGTCTCATTAAAAATGATAAACTTAAATGGCCTGGGGAGATAGTATAACAGTTATGCAAAAAAACTATCAAACCTGAGACTCTAAGGTCTCAGGTTCAATACCCAGCACCACCATAAGCCAGAGCTGCAGTGTTCTGGTCTCTTTTTCTCTGTATTCCTCTCTCTCATTAAAATAAAAATTAAAAAAGGAAATCTTTTTAAAAAATTAATACTAGGCTTCTTACAAGTTTATAAAGTTAATAATTTTAAAGACTGCTACCATCTTGAGACTAATATGACTATAATCTTGCACTTATTCAGATAAAATTAGACCTCATTACTTACTGAAATATTTGTCTCTGGATGGTGTTCAAAATTTCTTGCCAAATCTTTCCCTCCTTCATCATTTTTCTCAACATCTTGATAAATTTCATCATCTCCCTAGATCCTCAAGCCAATAACCTGTTGTGATTTTTGACATTTTCTTTAGCATTCAATCTATCATGAAGCTATCAATCTCCTGTCATTCCTACTTCCCTATGAAATCAAATTAAAATTATGAGATACATGTTATTTTCCTTGTCTTCATCTCCATAATGCTATTCTAGTTCCAGCTAGCATCATGTCTAGCCCAGATTACTGTAGTATTAAAGCATTTTTGTCTTTCTGCAATCTATTTTCAACTAAAGTGATTTTTTTTTTTTTGGAAAGAACAGAGAAACTGAGAGGTAAGGAGAAGACAGAGGGGGAAGAGAAAGACAGACACCTGCAGACCTACTTCACCCCTTGAAGTGGGGGGCTGGGGGCTTGAACTGGGATCCTTAAGTAGGTCCTTGTGTTTTGTACTCTGTGCACCACTGCCCAGCCCCACCCCAAAAGCGATGTTTGAACATTTTAAAGTAAAGCATATTATCTGCTTCAAAAATCTTAATGACTTTGTTGTCCTTATAAAACCCATTAAGTCTTCAACATGTCTTACCAAAATATCACATGATCTGCTCTCTGCCTTTCTCATTTATCCTGCAGTTTTCCTCTATCGTTATGCTACTACCAACATGAACACCCTTCATTTCTTCCAACATATGAAGCACCTTCTAGCTGTCATACATACTTTCCTCTCTTCCAGGAAATATGCTCCTCTCTAGATTGTTTAAAAAAATGTCTTCAGTACCACCGAGAGAAAGCTTCTCTGCTCACACAATTTAAAATCCTCTCCATAGCCCTCTCACAGCATTCTATCCCCTTATTGAATTCACAACTTGTTATTTTACATTTTGTTTATTTACTTATTATCCATCTCCACAATTTGACTATATATTCAACAATAGTAAGAATTGCTTTATATTCACTCAACAGATAAATTACATATAATTATGGGATCACTTAATATTCATTTAATAAACCTGTTTAATGTATAACAATGATCTGGAGCCTAGTGAATAAATGATATCTCAAGATGACTTTCTTTTCTCTAGGTCTCCCAGTACTATTTGATCAGCTTTTCATCTTTCTATATAAAAGGGAGGAACAAGTATTTCTCTGTAGAATCAAAGGCAAATATAATAGGAGTAATGTCAGAGAGTGATACAAGTCAAATAAGTGTAACAACAATGTTCTGACCTTACAGAAAAGAGACATTTCTAAGGGCTAAAACTATAAGAGATGATTTTATTCACAAGTATAATCTACAGCACTGAAGTCCAAATAAGGAAGTAAACTGAGATACAATGTATTAGAAAAGTTATAAAGGTGGAGTGTGATAACTTGTATTTACAAAGTAAGCAGGGGGTCAGAAGGGCACACATAGTAGGAACGGCAAGGACCATGCAAGGATCCTGATTTGAACCCTTGGCTCTCTACCTGCGAAGTGCTGGGAGAGGGGTGTCTCACAGGTCTGCAGGTGTCTATCTTTCTATTCCCTCTCAATTTCTTTCTGTCTAATTCATCAAAACAGAAAAAAAAAAAAAAAAAGCCACAGAAGCAGTGGATTCGTAGTGCTGGCACCAAGCTCCAGTGGTAATCATGGAGGCAATAACAACAATAATAATAATAACTAAGCATGAAAAAAACTACACTGCCATCTAGGTGACTCAGTTATAGAGGGCATTCAGCATAGAGTTCACTGTCTTCACTGTAGGAATGAGGAGCTGGGTTCAATTCCCTAGTAACAAATAGAACACTAGGCCAGAGATAGGTAGAACTCCATGGGTGGTGGAGTGGAGTGGTGTTTTGGTATCTCTTCCTCTCTATTATCTTTCTCATAAAAACATTAAAGGGCCAAGGGACAGCTTACCCACTAGAATGCATAGCTTAGCTTACCATGTGTGAGGATCTGGGTTGCGTCCACCACCATTTGGGAGCACCAAGGACAGCACCAGGGGAAGCTCCACAGATGGTAGAGCAGTGCCGTGGTATTTCTCCTTTTCTGTCTTTCTCTCTTTCTATCTGAAATAAAAGAGTGAAAAAGTCAGACTGAGAGCAGTGAAATCATGTATGCATGAGGCATCCAGTGCAAAAAAAGCACTGTTTATATATAAAATAAAAACTTGAGCCCAGGAGATAGATTAGCAATGGAGTGTATGCACAAGGTCCGCGGGTCCATTCCCAATACCACATATTTAAAAAGCCCAATATTCTAGTATGTAAAAATCTTTACTATCTTAAAACATGCTAATCACACTAAGGCAACTCAGCTACACATAAAGGACCACTAAAACCACTTCATCTCAGTTCCACATATCTCATTTGACTCAAATTCTTTTTAACTGTGACTAACTGCCAAGTTTCCATTTTCTCACCTACGCTTTTATTCACTATGTCCCCAAGTAGATCAATTTACCTCATTATTTATTTTTCTTTTATAAAATGACTTCTAAAATTTATTCTTTTCCTTCTGTCAAAGGATTTGGTTGTTATCAATGACTAAAATTTAAAATATTCACATGTCTGAAAATTTTAGTTTTAGCTTCTATCAATATTATTTTTTTTAATGTTAGATTTTAATTTTTATTTATCTTGCCACCAGGGTTACTACTGGGGCTTGGTGGCTGCATGATAACTCCACTATTCCTAGTCGCCTTAACACACACCCCTCACTTCCCAGTCTCCTGCTGCAGCCAATTTTTTTTTCTAAAAGAAAACAGAGAGGGAGAGAGGAAGACACCTGCAGCACTGCTCCACCACCCATACAACTCTGAATAAAAACATTTCTAAACAGTGACTTTCAATCTGAAAATTCCATGACTTTATATCTTGTCATGTACTTTCCCCATAAACAGCATTTCTTTTTTGTCCTTACTCATAGTTGAGGCTATTCTTTGAAAAATCTTATGTTCAGTGAATGTCAAACCCTTTGCCTTTTCTTAAATGTAAAAAAATGTATATATGTATGCATAGACATATATATCTAACTCACCAGCTACTTAGAATTGTAGGATTAATTCTAGCTAAGGGGGTCGGGAGGTGGCGCAGCGGGTTAAGCGCACATGGCGCAAAGCACAAGGAACCCGGTTTGAGCCCTTGGCTGCCCACCTGCAGGGGAGTCGCTTCACAAGTGGTGAAGCAGGTCTGTAGGTGTCTTTCTCTTCCCCTCCTCTCTCCACTTCTCTCTGTCCTATCCAGCAACAACGATATCAATAACAACAATAACCACAACAATGATAAAAAAAAAACAAGGGCAACAAAAGGGAAAACAAATTTAAAAAAAATAAAAGAATTATGGGATTGCAAAACTAGAGACAAGTAAAGTTCAGAAAGGTTAAGAAATTTGACTATAGCTACACAGGAAAGTGAAAGAATTCTTATTCACTCTCAATACTCTTCCAAAGTCAGGAAGCCTCTAATGGTTATTGAACAAGAGACTCTACTTCACCCCACCCCCACCGCTACTCCCACCCCCCCCCCAAGTGATTTCCTATGTCCTTAGGACAGTATCTTCTAGTTAAGCAATGGTAAGACTTTTTGCTTTTCACTCTACAACACCCACTCTTCTGAAACTGTTCAAGGATAACCAAGATACCCCAACCAACTGAGAGACACCCCTTGCCTTTTTTTTTTTTTTCCTCCAGAGCATTTCATATGTAGCTTATAGTAAGTTCTCTAAGGACTGAGACCTGCTAATCAGTATATTACAAGTCATAAGAACTGGTAAAGCAATAGACAGAAAAGCCATGGAAGATAGATACACTAAACAGGCTTAATTTACTAGGAGCAATAGCTATTTTTTATTTAATAAAACATTTGCCCAAGTACCTATAATATGAAAGGCTCTGTGATAACTCCTAGTAGAAAAATGTCACATTTAAATCCAAACTTTGAAAATCCAGTAGAAAGGAGAAACACTATGATCATCCCTTTGCATTGCAAAAAAAAAAAAAAAAATGTATGTATAGGCACACAGCTAAACCCCTCCTTCTGCATCGTGTAGTTCCCCCTGGGTTAAGGTACCTTCTTATATTCAAGTGTTTGCAGACCTAGTTCTTACAAGTACGAGTACAATAATGCACAGTGTAGGGAGAGAAATGTGTCCTCGTTTCTGTTCAGGATGGTCGTTGGTGGTGTAGAACTGGAGAGTGTGAAATCTGAAAAGGGTAAGACGAAAAGGAGCATGCCAAACTTAGCAACTACAGTGTGAGGGAGACTTTATAAATGATGACAAACTTTATTGACATGGGGGAATTCTGAAATACGTTTGAGTGTTGCACACAACTGACGAGAAGAAAAAAAGTCACAAATAGTATCAAAACCCAGATGTAACATTGTAAACATCACCACTTGGGAGCAAATTCTTGTCCGCTTTATTCGGGAAAGTTTTATGATTTTTTTTCCTATCCTTTTTTTTTTTTTCAAGTGGGAGGGGGGAGGGTGAAGGAGGTGGAGGTGGAGAGGCAAACAAAAAAGGAACAAACTGAAACCACTCTGAAGCTGGCTGGTGACTGCAACGAGCCAGTGAAGACACCCAGACTTTCTGGGTCGTGCTTGGCAGTGGGAATGGATGTCCATGAAGAGAGCCAGGAAACACCCATCTCTAGAGCCCAAGGAAACCGGCAGAAGCTTTGCGGGAGAGGGAGAGAGGGAGAGAGGGAGAGAGAGGGAGAGGAAGAGGGAGACAGAGAGAGACAGACACAGACATACACATACACACTGGGGGGCAGGCAAAGTCCCGATCCCGGCCCCGGGGCTCCCCCCGCCCCAGGCTCAGGGTTGCAGGGAAGCAGAGGCTGCCACAAGGGAGGCGAGGCCTGGGAAAGCGCCGGGGGACACCCAGGGCTCGCTCGTGCAGGACGCCCTGTCATGAGTCACGGAGGCAAGAGGGCGAGAGGGCGAGAGAGAGAGAGAGAGAGAGAGAGGAAGAGGCTGCAGGATGGAGGGAAGCCCGACCCTCCAGAGGGAAGCGAGCACAAGGGGGAGGCCCCGACCTCACGCAGGGTGGGGAGGAGGGAGGGGGGTGCTGCCCACCCAAGCCCTGCCCTCACCTCCCTGCAGCGCAACAGGCGCGGCGGCCACCGCGGCGGCCGGGTCTCGACCCCGGGGTCTGCGGGCCAGCGCGGGGGGCGGGGGCAGCAGCCCGCAGCCATGACAGGCGCGAGGCGGGAGGCGGGCGGCGGGCGGGCTGGGCCGCACCGCACGTGCAGGCTGCACCCCGTCCCCGGCCTCCCCGAGCGCTCGCCCGCCCAGCCCGGGCGCGGGCCCCTCACCTCCAGCGGCGGTGGCGGCGGTGGCGGCGGCGGCGGCGGCGGAGGCGGCGCAGCCCGGCCGGGCCCGACCCCCCTCCCCGGCCCCCGGCCCGGCCGAGCGGCAGCGGCTGCACGTACTCACCGCCGCTCGCAGGGGTTCGCCATGACTGAGGCGCCCCCGCCGCCCCCCGCCTCGACCAAGACTGACACGCGCGGCTGGCCGGGCGGGGGCGGCTTCGGGAGACCACCCGGCTGTCAGAACCCGTCCCCGCCTCTCCCCACCAGTTGAGCGGCGGCCGCTGTACCGCGGTGCCCCCCGGGCTTCCTCCCCACGCCTGGGGCGGAGGGTGGCAGCGGCGGGCGGCGGCGGCACTTACCGGCTGCGCGGCCAGGCCCCCCTGTCAGCGCGGGGCCGGGAGGGAGAGGAGGGAGGAGTGAAGGGGCACCGCCTCCCCCGCGCCGCCACGCACCCGCCTGATTGGCCCAGTTCACTCCCCCAGCGCGACCCCACCAGCCCCTGCAAGCGGCACTCCGGCAGCACCGGTGCTCCATTTGCATATTTGTGCCCGAGCCGCTGATTGGTCCGGGCTCTTAGGGGCGGTGGTGACCGCTGCTGCTCCCGCCTCAGTTCCTGCCGTGTCGGGCGACCCGGGAGGGAGGATCCAATTGGTCTCTCCCCCACCCCTCCCGGCCCGACCCGACCTGGGGCGGAGGACAGCTGGAGGCGGGGTCGCCGCCCGGCTCCAACATGGCCCCGCCGCGCCACCGACCCAATCGCGGGTGCGGTTACTCCCTGAGCCCCGGGCGGCCTCAGGGTGGGGGGAAGTGTTGGGGCCGGGCGCCCTCTGGCCGGAGCGCCGGGCAGTGCAGTGGCCTGGGCTCTCTTCGCCGCCCCGCGGAGGCGCCACGTCAGGCCGCGCCCTCGCGGCGGCCTCTCCCCTCCCCGCAGCCCTTGCAGCCACGTCAGGCCCCGCGGGCACGCCTCGGCCGCGAGCTGACCGGAGGCGGGGTTGGCTGCACCCGGGACCCTTGCATGCGAGGCATCTCCCCACCTTCCCGCAACACCGAGGCTTCCTGGGCCTCCAGCTTCTTCAGCCAGCCATGCTTTCGGACCCACTTTTCTTCTCCTTACTCCCAGGGACCCCAGCGACACATGCCTGCCTGTGCAGCACAACCGGGAGCTTGGAGAGAGCGCCCGACGATGCAGCGATTCGGTCCAGGTGCTAAGCACCTGCCATGAGAAGAGGCAGCTAGCTAAAGAGAAACCCAGCCCCCAAGTCCACATCTAAAGAGAGAGAGAGGCACATGTCAAGTTGTGGAGACCTGGGTTTCAGAACCCAGTCCGATGCCGGCACACATTTGAAATTGCACCGCTGTGGAGGGAAGGAAAGAATAAAAGAAACAGGAAAAACAGAAGAGGATGACCCAAGGGTGGAGGACGATGTGCTAGAAAACCGCTGACCTGCGAAGGCGTGGGGACACCTGGGTTCCCTCATGCTCTTGTCACTCAATTAAACAAGTGACCCACATCAAATTTTTTTTTAACTTCTTAAAACTTTTTTCCCTTTTGTTGCCCTTGTTTATCATTGTTGTTATTGTTGTTGTTATTGCTGTCATTGTTGTTGGATAGGACAGAGAGAGAAGGGGAAGACAGAGAGGGGGAGAGAAAGATAGACACCTGCAGACCTGCTTCACCGCCTGTGAAGCGACTCCCCTGCAGGTGGGGAGCCGGGGGTTCCAACCCAGATCCTTACACGGGTCCTTGCGCTTCACGCCACGTGCGCTTAACCCGCTGCGCTAAGGCCCAGCTCCCACACATCAAATCTTAAATGTGCCCCTGGCCCGTGGTTTTCTGTAAACTATAAAGCCTGGACACACAACCCTCCCCCTTTTCTAAAAGCCTTCCAGCTCTAAAGTTCTACGTGTCTCTTTTGGGCCCAGCGTTGGTGCTAATGCCTAATTAAAACTTTAAAATCCTTATTAGAGTGAGAGATGGAAGCAAACAATGAACTGTTAGCAATACAGCCATGCTATGTTTGTTCAAGACCGTTTACTATTTCAAACAGTGTGGGTAATATTTCACACTCACCTTAAAATTGACAGAAATCTCTTGAATTTCATTCCCCACATAGCACAGAGCAGTATCACTGTACCTGTTTATGCCTGAACAGAATGGAATAGCTACCTGTACAGTGAATGCTAGTTGCGGAGTAGTTTCATTCTTTATAGGCCACAAGAAGGCCTTCCAGAGTGGATCAACACAACTGTATTTAACTGAGACATTGAAGGGGCTGGAAGGAAACCCTACAGAGAAGTTACAATTACAGCTTAAGGATACTTAATAACAACCATATACTAGGATGTCAGATTGCACAGAACTTATTCATCTCTCTGCTCACAATATTACTTATTTGAATACTGCATAGTTTGCAAATTCAACCTGTTGAGTCAAATTTAAGGTCAGTTAACATCTCATATATGTGGCATCACTGAAGAGTTAAGATATCCACATAAATGAAAAGTTAGCTACACCAACACACACCTCCAGGGAAAACTCATGTTTTCTTGACTGTTTAAAAATGCCTACACTTGGTGACTAAAGAGTATTAACTATAGTTATCAACATTATTATTGATGAATGTCCTCAAAGTTACATGTATGTCCTCTAGACTGCTATTTTTGTTACTTTAAAACTTCCCTGATTTTTATGTCTTTTATCAGTTTTGCATAGTCACTTCTCCATTCTTCAACCTAATAGCCTTTTAAAAAATATTTATTTATTTATTCCTTTTTGTTGCCCTTGTTGTTTTATTGTTGTAGCTATTGTTGTCATTGTTGTTAGGACAGAGAGAAATGGAGAGAGGATGGGGAAGAGAGTGATGGGGAGAGAAAGTTAGACGCATTGCAGACCTGTTTCACCACCTGTGAAGTGACTCCCCTAAAGGTGGGGAGCCGGGGGCTCGAACTGGGATCCTTACTCCTGCCAGTCCTTGAGCTTTGCGCCACGTGCACTTAACCCACTGCGCTACCGCCTGACTCCCCCAACAGCCTTTTTACCTATTAAAAAAAAAAGAAAGAAAGAAAGAAAGAAAAAGGATGGGAGCGATGGCGCTGCAGGCTAAGCACACATAGTACTAAGCAAACTGCAAGGACCCACTCAAAGATCAAGGTTCCAGGTTCGAGTCCCTGTTCCCTGCAGGGGGGTCACTTCACAAGCGATGAAGCGGGGCTGCAGGTAGGTCTATCTTTCTCTCTCCCTCACTATCTCTTCCTCTATCCATTTCTCTGTCCTGTCCAGTAAAATGGAAAAAAAAAAAAAAAAAAGGCCATCAGGGGAGTGCATTTATAGTGCAGGCACAAGCCCCAGCGATAACCCTGGAGGCAATAAATTAATAAACAGATAAGTAAATAAATAGCCTCAAACAA
Source organism: Erinaceus europaeus (assembly GCF_950295315.1). Lineage (NCBI taxonomy): Eukaryota > Metazoa > Chordata > Mammalia > Eulipotyphla > Erinaceidae > Erinaceus > Erinaceus europaeus. The sequence continues at coordinate 156,474,514 of NC_080163.1, forward strand.
ATGGGGATGGGAAGATGGCTCACCCTGTCGATTGCATACTCTGCCATGCAGGAGAACCAGGGGAAATTTCACAAGCAGAGAAACAGTGCTGTGGTACCTCTCCTCTCTCTACTCTCTCTTCTCTGCCTCTCACCTTCTGTCTAAAAATAAAATAGACAGTTCCACAGAATCAGTTGAATTTTGAAGATGCAAAGCCCCAGCAAAAAAAACCTGATGGAACACACACACCACACCACCACCACCACCACCACACCTTTTTCTGTGCTGCCACAGAATGAACTCAGATTCATCTATGCATGCTACTTTTAAGCTGCTTCTCTGGCTCAATTTATGGGGTTTTTGTTTTGTTTTGTTGTTTTTTTAAGCTAATTAAAGCACAACTTAATTAGCTATCTAGTTCCCAGAACACTGTTTTTAGTGCTCTACTGTGGTGCTCTGGATTGAACCCTGGGTCGTATGCATGTGAAGTATGTGCTTTACTAATTGAGTCACCTCCTAGGTCCTTTTCCTTCCTGACTTTTTGGGCTACTATTCTACTATGAACTTGAAAATAAAAACTTTTGGGAATCAGGCGGTAACACGGCGGGTTAGGCGCAGGTGGAGCAAAGCGCAAGGACCCATGTAAGGATCCTGGTTCAAGCTCCTGGCTCCCCACCTGCAGAAGAGTCGCTTCACGGGCAGTGAAGCAGGTCTGCAGGTGTTTCTCTTTCTCTCTCCTTCTCTGTCTTCCCCTTCCCTTTCCATTGCTCTCTGTCCTATCCAACAATGACGACATCAATAACTACAACAATAATAACTACAACAATAAAAAAACAAGGGCAACAAAAAGGGAATAAGTAAATATTAAAAAAAAAACTTTGATTAGACCATCAGGTTTTGAGTAAAGACTTCCTGTGAGATTCTTCTTTGGATTAAGCATATGATTTTTTTTTTTTTAACAGAGCACTGCTCAGCTCTGGCTTATGGTGGTGCAGGGGATCGAACCTGGTACCTTGGAGCCTCAGGCATGGGAGTCTGTTTGCATAACCATTATGCTATCTACCCCTGCCTTGAGCATATGAATTTATGTGACCTGACTGCTCAGTGGCCGCATCTGGGTGACAAGTCTAGCAGATGGAGACTTGTCTCAAGTGGCCTCCCCCAGGGCTCTGTTCTGGCTCCTACACTATTTAATATTTACATCAATGACCTCCCAGAAACTTCTTCAAGGAAGTTCATCTACGCCGATGACATCTGCTGTGCAACTCAGGCATCCAAGTTCGACATCCTCGAGGAAACACTCACGAAAGACATGTCTCTGATATCTGATTACTGTAAAAAATGGGGACTAATCCCTAGCACTGCAAAAACAGTATCATCTGTTTTCCATCTACACCATGCCTCGGCCTCGCGTGAGCTTAGTGTGCAGCTTGGCGATACGAGAATCCGGCATGAAGCCCAGCCAGCCTATCTTGGCGTTACTCTCGATCGCACTCTGTCATTTCACGAACATCTCATAAAAACTGCAGCAAAGGTGGGCGCGAGGAATAACATCATTGCAAGACTGGCCAGCTCCTCATGGGGCGCGAGCGCTTCCACACTACGATCACCTACTGGCGTTATGTTATTCCACTGCAGAATACTGTGCCCCAGTATGGTTCCGTAGCCCCCATGCCCACTTGGTCGATTCCAAATTATATTCCTCCATGAGGATAATTTCTGGAACCATCCGTTCCACCCCGGTTCCATGGCTGCCAGTTCTTAGCAACATCGCCCCGCCAGATATTCCTCGGGATGCGGCATCATCTAAGTTCATTTCCCACGTCTACGCTCGACCGGACCTGCCAATATAAGCGGATATCTTCGCCCACCCTGTCCAACGCTTGACATCTCGTCATCCAATCTGGTCTCCTACACCTATACTGAACTTATCTGTTCCAGACTCTTGGAAACAGAGTTGGCAGTCAGCTGAGGTAAAGAACAAACACCTCATCACAGACCCCTGCAAGCGTCAACCCGGCTTTGACCTAGCACGTTATGATTGGGCCCTCCTCAATCGCTATCGAACAGGCCATGGCCGGTGCGCCGCTATGTTCCATCGCTGGGGAGCCAGAGATGACCCGAACTGCCCCTGCGGCTACAGACAGACTGTGACCCACATAGTCAACGACTGCCACCTCTCCAGATTCAAAGGAGGTCTCGAAACTTTACATCAGGCTCAACCTGACGCTGTTGACTGGCTATGGAAGAAGGCCAAACGCTAGAAGAAGAAGTGGCCGCTTTTCTTTTTTTTTTTTTTTAATATTAGGATTAATCTCAGTAACAGGTTTCTGGATAGGTGAATTCTGGAAAAGTTACTATAAAGGATGTCTCTACTTCATTGAATTTATTGACCAGATCAGTAAACAGTGCCATCTACATTGTAATAGAAGTCATTATCATTATCAACATCCAAATCTAGTAATAGTAACATTGGTTTACCATTTCCCTCAGGCAATGGAATATCCAGAGTCAAGTCATGTTCTCTGAGCTCCTCTATCCCAATCAAGAGTGAGAACTCCATTGCTACCTGGTCCCCTTCAAATCAAAAAGGCTCTGGGGGTCCAGGAGACAGTTCACCCAGCAGAGTGCATGCCTAGCTGTATATGAGGCCCAGCACTAGTCTTGAGCACTATGGAGAGCATCAGGGAAGCTCTATGTATGGTGGAGGCATGTTATGGTGCCTCTCCTCTGTCTCTTTCTCCCTGTATCTCAAAAATATAAAGAATGGACAAATGGGCTGAAGAAGCTACTCAGTAGTAATATTCATGTGCAGAGCCATGAATTTATTTACCCACAACACATTAAATAAAGAAGACCTTGAATCTGCCTTTGATGAATTGGTGACCTGACTCAATCAGGTGATGAAAAAATTCCATGCCATGACAGCAAGCAGTTCTCAGCATTTTGAACAAAGCAAGTGCATGTAATAGGTCTTATTTATTGAACTTTAACTAGTCCTGGGCACTGGGTTTATTTTTGTTATTTCACTTTACCATCATGACCACTTTATGAAGAAGCAACTTCTCCCATTTTACAATTAAAGTGGATCCAAAACCTTGCCCTGGTTATACCATCACAGAGATAGGACTCAAACTGAAAGCTCTCTGGTCCTAAAGACAGTAACTCTTACTATACCATATCCCTTGCTTTGGATGTAGTATGGAATTCTATCTTTATGAAATAACATTTTAGTAACTTGCAAGGGGAACAGCCCCTGTATAGGCAACACAATAAGTTGTTTTTAAAAAAAAAAAAAAAAAAAGAAAGAATTCATAATGCATACATCAAAGTTGGCACTTTAGTTCTTTCAAGTTTTGAGGTATAGGAATCAATTCTCTAATGTCTGCTTCCTTTTGTGACATAATGATATAATTAGGATCCTAAAACAGCAAATCTAAGGGTCACCCTACAGAAGTGATCTCCATGGAGTAGTCAAAACAACCTGGGGGTGAGGCTCATGTAGTCTAATATCAAAATATTTTGTTTGCTTGTTTAAAATAGAGACAGAAAGGTAGAGTGAAAGTGACCACACCACCAAACTATCCTTCAATCGAGTGGAAGCTGGGCTCAAACCTAGATCACACACATAGCAAAGCAGTACACTATCCAAGTGAGCTATTTTGCAGGGCCCTAATATCAAAACTTAACTACAAAACCATAATAATCAAGACAGTATGATACTGACATATGGAGGAGGGGCTGGATGGTGGTGCACCTGATTGAGCATGCTACCATATGCAAGTACCCAAGTTCAAGCACAGATCCCCACCTGCAGAAGGGAAGTTTCATGAGCAATAAAGCAGTGCTGCAGGTATCTCTTTTTCCCTCTCAATTTCATTCTGTCTTATCAACTAAAAAAGAAAAAGAAAGTAAAAAATGACCACCACTACTAGTAGATTCATAGTTCAGGTGACAAGTCACAGCAATAACCTCTGTGGCAATTTTAAAAGGAAGAAGGAAGAGCAGGAGAGAAGGATAAATCAAAAGAGAGAAAGAGAAACACTTGCAGTACTGATTCCTGTTTGACAAGCTTTCCCCCTGCATGTGGGAGCAGGGGCTTGAACTTGGGCCTGTATGCATGGGGTAACATGTCTGCTCTACCAAGTGCACCACTTCCTGGCCCCCTAGATAACAGCTTCTTATATATGACACCAAAAACATAACTGACAAAAGAAAATATAGATAAATTGGACTTCATTAAAAACTGTTGTGTAGAGGGGCAGGTGTTGGTGCACCCAGTATAGCAGACACGTTACCAAATGCAAGAGTCCCTAGTCCCCATCTGGAGGGGGAAAGCTTCACAAGTGGTGAAGCAAGTCTGCAGTTGTCTCTCTTTTTCCCTTTTACCCTCTACCCTATCATTTTCTCTCTGTCCCATTAAAAAAAAAAAAAAAGCTAATGTACAAGCAATGAAAAAGTAGATGAAATGAACATTAAAGTAAGTAGAAAATATCTGTGATTTAAAGAACACCCGGTAAGAAGTTGCAGAGGGGGGCCGGGTGATTTAAAGAATACCCGGTAAGAAGTTGTAGAAGGGGCCGGCCCTTCCCTTTAGATTTCTGGCTATCTCTATCAAATAAAATAAAGATTAAAAAAAAAGAATAAGTTGCAGAGGATTAAGAAGATAGCCTGTCAGAGCACTGACTGACATGTTCTAGAAGCCCCTGGTTCAATCCTTGACACAACCTTAAGCCAGAGATGAGTAGTGATCTGTTCCTCCCTCTCTCCCTCCCTTCCTTCCTTCCTTTCTTTCCCTCCTGTCATTTTTCTCTATCTTATAAAAAATTAATGAAGCATAAACAGGGATGGGGAGATAGGTCATCCAGTAGAGCCCAAACATTACAATGCCTGGGGCCCTGGTTTGAACTCCAGGACCACACATGAGAGCACCATGGACAATGTCTCTCCTCTTTCTCTTTCTGTAGTGATCTCTCCTCTCTTCTCTCTCAAAAAAGTAATGGACAATTTAAATAGGGAGGCTTCTGGAGGTACCACACATATGTGACATCCCAATTATTCTCTGACATCTCAAAAAAAAAAAAAAAAAGGAAAGAAAAGAAGAAAGGATAAACCCACAGAAACAGAGAAAATATTTGCAAATAAAACATGTGTTAAAGATTTAGAATCCAGACTGTATAAAGAGCTCCTAAAATTCAACAATAGAAGATGATCCCATTTTTAAATATACAAGATATAGTATAGCTCCCCAATGAAGATATGCAAATAGTCAACGAGGACATACTTCAGTCACAATTAAAGATATGCAAATCAAGGTAACAATATGTATGTCAAAGCCATTAGGATGGTTTTAATAAAAGGAAGTAATATGTATTGAAAAGAATGGAAGCCCTCCTACACTGCTAGTTGGAATGTAAGATGGCACAGTCATTTTGGAAAATAACTCTTCAAAAGTTAAACATAGTTATTCTAAGACCCATCAATCCCCTCTCCATGAACACATATACCCATGCTTACACACAAATGTTCATAGCAGTATGATTAATAATAAATAGTGCCCAGAATGGAAAAAAACCCAAATGTCCATCAATTTATGAATGTGTAAACAATAGTAGCACATTTATGCAGGGGAATACTATTCTGCCATAAAAAAAAGAATTAAGGAGGGGGCTGGGCAGTAGCACAGCGGGTTAAGTGCACATGGTGCAAAGAACAAGGACCAATATAAGGATCCAGGTTTGAGCACCCAACTCCCCACCTGCAGGGAGGTTGCGTCGCAAGCGGTGAAGCAGGTCTACAGGTGTCTATCTTTCTCTCTGTCTCCTCCTCCTTTCTCGATTTCTCTCTGTTCTATCCAGCAACAACAACAGCTATCACAACAATAACAATAATAATCACAACAAGGGCAATAAGGGTATCAAAATGGGAAAAATAGCCTCCAGGAGCAGTGGATTAGTAGTGTTGGCACCAAGCCAATAACCCCAGAGGGAAAAAAATTAAGTACTAATGAATGAACATTGAAAGCATCACACAAAGTGATAAAAGCCTGATAAAAGTCAAGTACAGTCACATGATCATGTTGAGTGAAATAAGTCAGAAACAGAAGGATGAATATGGGATGATCTCACTCTCAGGCAGAAGTTGAAAAACAAGATCAGAAAAGAAAACACAAGTAGAACCTGAAATGGAATTGGCATATTGCACCCAAGTAAAAGACTCTGAGGTGGGTGGGTGGGAAGAATACAGGTCCATGAAGGATGATAAATGACATAGTGGAGGTTGTATTGTTAAATGGGAAACTGGGGAATGTTATGCATGTACAAACTATTGTATATACTGTTGAATGTAGAACATTAATTCCCCAATAAAGAAATAAATTTAAAAAAACAGTCACATGTAGTGTAATTAATTTATATGAAGTACTCAGAGTAAGCAAATCTATAGAGACCAAAAGTAAACTAGTGGTTACCTAGGGTTGGGCTGGGGGGGAAGGAGATAAAGAATAGAGAATGATTGCTAACAGGTGATTTTGAGGGTTGATGACAATGTTCTAAAATTAGACATGGTGATGGTTGCACAACCGTGGATATACTACATACCACCGAAGTGTAAATTTTGTGATAAGTAAATACTATCTTGGACTGAGGAGATAGCATACTGATTACTGGTTATGCAAAAAGACTTTTATGCCTAAGGCTCCAAAGGTAAAGGTTCAATTCCCCAAATCATCATAAACCAGAGCTGAGCAGTGCTCTGGTGGGGGGGGGGGGGATGTAAATACTACCTCAATAGAGTTGCTTTTGTTTGTTTTTTTCTTGCCAGGGCTTCTTATTCTTGGCAGGCTGTTTTTCCATTTAATTTATGGAAGAGACAGAGAGGAAGAGAAAGACCGTGCTAGAGATCTGGGGCTGGGTGGTGGTGCACCTGGTTAAGTACACACATCATCACACACAAGGACCCAGGTTCGAGCCCCCACTTCCCATCTGAAGAGGACCCACTTCACAAGCAGTGAAGCAGGGCTGTAGGTGTCTGTCTTTCTCCCTCTCTATCTCCTCTTTCAATTTCTCTCTGTCCTGTCAAATAATAATAAAAAAAAAAAAAGGTAAAAATGGCCACCAGGAGCAATGAATTCATCCATCTGGAGGCAAAAAAAAAAAGAGAGAGAGAATGAGAGTTATCACAGCACCATTCATTCCACTGTTCAGGAAGCTACCCTTGGTGCCATACATGGTGGACAAGCTCAAACCCAGGTCCTGGAGCACAAAATAGGGTATGCACTGTACCAGATGAGTTATCTCCCAGCCCTTAATGTTTTTTAAATAATGCCTAACCCATGACTTCCAATTCTATCAAAGTATTACGTATATTATAAGTACACACAAATATGTGTGTTCATATATAAGTTCAGACAAAAGCACGAAGTTTTAGTTATATCTGTCAAATTAGTTAAGCAGTTAATGTTTAAGTTAATGTTAATGTTAACTTAGTTAATACTTTCAAGTCAAAAACTGGTATAGTGACACTATTATTTCTCATGTTGGGTTAATCAGTTTTGTGTGACATTGATAAATTTATTTAGTTCAGATGCCTACACCATGCATGTGGACCAGTTAGGTGTGGGATCAGTTACAGAAGGAAGAATTATTATTACTATAGAAATAATAGTAGATTAATAACGAATATACACTATAGCAAATATTTGACAACTGTGTGTTTAAGTACCTTCTCACTCATTTTTATTGACATTTATTCACTGGTTTAGGTACTAAAGAAAATGTTCTTTCACAGACCAATGATAAGTACTTGTAAACTGTAAGGCATGCTTTTTAAATATTTCACAAACTTAAATGTATACTCATAACCTGGATGTTTTATGTTCCATTATATTATAGACCAGAACATCTTTCTGAATGATAAACAGCAGCCTGAAGAACTCAGATATTTCCCATTCTAGAACAAGAATGTAAAAGGAACTTAGAAGTTAACAGTAAGTGAAAACTAACTTCACATGAGCCTCCGGGAATTTGAAACTTCCTTAACTCAGTGAGGAACACAGGTTCTTTTGAGAATATGAGTGAAGGATGTAACTAGGAAATTCTCTAGCCTACTTTAGGCTGTTAAGCAAACAGAAAAGAGGTCTGAGTAGGCTTTTAGCTGTAACTTAAAGTGTCTGAAAGATGATTTTAAAACATGTTCAACACTGTTTTCAAATTTAGAGCCTACTATAGATAATGTCATCCAACTGATGTGCTCAGCCAGGTATCCGTTCTTCAGACTTTTACTCTTAGACCTACTTAATCGGGGGCAGATCTTACAGTCTCTACACTTTATCTAGTTGATCCCTTGCTTTTAGGCAGGAATATACTTCAAAGCATGAACCTACTTGACAGTTCAAATCTTCCACTGTTCTGATTTTATAAACAGTTGCTTCTCCTAATCTTAAAAGGTCTTCAGAAAAAAACATTTTGGTTGTTTCCTTGATAAGATAATGTTGAGTATCTATCTCCCTGTCTTTGTTTGTCTGACTCCTTTGGGTAATCTAGGCACTCGTGGAGAAGTTACGTCTAAATCAAGTTTTGAGAGATCCAATGCATAAAGAATGGGTGGTATTTTAAAAATGAATTCATTCAAGTATTAAAGGAGTGTGAATTGGCAGGTACAGTGCTGGATGCCTAGGAATGTAATGATGAACAAGACAGGCATAATTCTTCAGTCTTACAGCAATTTATGAGGAATAAATAAATATCCACTAATTAATTATTTTATTTTTATTTTATTTTTATGTGCCTCCATGGTTATTGCTGGGGCTCAGTGTCAGCACTACAAATCCACTGCTCCTGGAAGCCATTTTTCCCATTTTGTTGCCCTTGTTGTAGTTGTTATTGTTGTTGGATAGTTCAGAGAGAAATTGAGAGAGGAGGGGAAGACAGAGAGGGGGAGAGAAAGATAGATACCTGCAGACCTGCTTCACCACTTGTGAAGCGACTCCCCTATAGGTGGGGAGCTGGGGGCTTGAACTGGGATCCTTACACTGGTCCTTGCGCTTTGCACTATGTATGCTTAACTCACTGCACTACCACCCAGCCCCCTAATTAATGATTTTAAAAATTAAGTCTGATAATACTTAACTTTCATATATAATATGCTGTGATTAGTGTGCTTAAAAACCATGTATAATCCATACCACTGAGCCTAAGGACTGATGTAGACAGGCATTTTTCTAATCAATTGGTATACTTTACAGACATATGGGTACCTTATTTCAAGAAGAAAGGTTTCTTGGTACGATTTAAACTCATCTTGTCTTATTTAAGTTTCAAAAAAGACAAAATTGTTCTGGGTTTATTTTGAGTATTTCATAGTATGTTTTTCCTTATTAGTTACAACCATGACTATAATTTGTTTACCATCTTCCCCTAATTTCATTGACTAAGTTTTACACTCCTACTTATGTCTTGGGAAGAATTTATAAAATTCATCTATTATTATTAGAAATAAATCCTTTGACAATGACCACAACCTTGTTCTGTTGTTGTTGTCAGCTCGGTATTTTCATAACTTAGATGGATTTCCTAACAAAGGTCTTTTTTTTTTTTTTAGTAAGATATTTTATTTTTAATCTATATTTATTTATTTATTTATTTATTTTGCCTCCAGAGTTATTGCTGGGACTTGGTGCCTGCACTATGAATCTACTGCTCCTGGAGGCCATTTTTTCCCAATTTGTTGCCCTTGTTGTTATTGTTGCCATTGATGTTGTTGGATAGGACAGAGAGAAATCGAGAGAGGAGACAGAGATAGACATCTGCAGACCTGCTTCATCACCTGTGAAGTAACCCCCTTGCAGGTGGGGAGCCAGGGGCTAGAACTGAGATCCTTATGCCGGTCCTTACACTTTGCACCATGTGTGCTTAACCCGCTGTGCTACCACCCAACCCCTGTAAGATCATATTTTTAAAGCACTTTTAAATTGTCAGGCTGTTTTAATAATCTTGTATGTAAAAGCACTTGTGAATTATTGGAATTCTGGGACATTATGGTTGATGATCTATAATTATAGTTGTTATCTTTGCACTGAACCCCATGACTTGTTTTACAGAGGATAAGGAGCAGCATGCCAACTTGGAAAACTAATTACAGGTTATTTGAAAAAAAAAAAATCAAGAGCAGAGGGACTTTTAGAATATTATTTTCTGAAAATAAATCAATGTAGTGTTTTTCCTCTGGCTACCAGCAGATATGAAATAGGTAGAGTGACCTTAAACAATTTAAGCAGAAAACAAGGATGGGGGTGGAGGCTTGTGTTTCTGAAAACAAAAAATTCTTAAGAACACTTAGGCACACATTTAGATTCTCCAATTTTATTTTTAATTGTATAGAGACAAAGAGAAATTGATAGGGAAGGAGAGGGACAGAGGGACAGAGAAAGAAAGATACCTGCAGCACTGTTTTACTACTTGTGAAGCTTTCCTCTTTCTGGTGGGAACCAGGGACTTGAACTTGGGTCCTTGTACATTGTAACGCATACACGCGACCCAACCCGGTGCACACTGCCTAGTCTTTGATTTCTCCAGAACTTTAGGTAACTTGACAAACCTTCCACTTTCCAGAAAGTTAAACTGGGAAGAGACCTCAAAAATAGTATGTCAGAAAACTGAATGGTAAAATGAGGACAGTTCTGCCACACTGATTGGCTGTGTTCAAAGGATGGTTAGCAACAAGATAAATGACTCCAGAATTAGGCCAAATCCTCTAGATAGCTAATGTGTAGATGAACTTATTTCCTTCTCATACTTATTTCTATGTCAGTTTGCTGCTTAACTTTTTCTACAGTCAGCAATCTTGGGCTAATAATGCAGAGTCCTCTTGGTCCAACACAGGGTACCCTAGCTTTGGGAGGATACTTCTCCTTTGCAGAGTATGCACTATTTGGCATGCACTTACTGAGTGATTTGTGTAAACTGTAAGAAACGTCAAGCTGGAGCTCAATCACTATCTGCCACTTTTCTTTCCAGATAAATGAAAGTGACTGTTCTTCAAACACACCACTCTCCTTGTCATGGGACCTTTTCCACCTTCTACTCCCTTGCCTTATCATCAGATCTAGGCAGGGCTGTTCCTTCCCCTTCTGCTTTTTGCCAAAATGGCTTCTCAGAGAGGCCTTCCATGACCCCTATCTACCCAGTCTGCTTTTTTCTTTAATACTTATCACAATTCTGTTTGTCAGTTTATTCCTTATCTCTGTCCACTGCAAAAAGCAAAAAAAAAAAAAAAAAAAAAAAGCATCTGGAGGTAGAGATTGACTTGTTTCTAAAAACACTCCCAGCACTTAGAGAATAGGTGTTGAACAAATGTGTACTTTACACTGAAAAAAGTTGTTTATTCAACACACCTGTGATGTTCTGGAAAAAGAATTGTCATCTGGATTCTTTCACTAGGTTTTGAACAAGACAGTAGAAGCCTCTGTCAAAGATTCTTAGACCTGAGTGGGGGAGCTAGCATAAAGGTTATGCAGACAGACTTTTCACATCTGAGTTTCCAAGATCCCAGGTGCTAGCCCATGCACCACCATAAACCAGAGCTGAGCAGTGCTCTGGTATAAATAAATAAACAAAATTTAAAAGAAAAGAGAGAAATTCTTAGACCTTGATACATAATAGAATCACCTGGAGAACTTCAAAATTACCGGGCTTTGGAGGGTAGGTTGTGTTGACACTTATCTTGGAGAGATCTGAAACTGTGCCTCTGTGGCAATAACAGCTTTATAAATAAACATTTCCTCATCAAAATGATTTTTAAAAAATGCTGTTAAAGGGATGCAGAGGTTACATAGGCTCCTGCAATGACTATGGGCCCCAGATCAAATCAATAGGGTTTACAGGTAACAATATTTATATACTTTCCCCCATTTGGGAACTACTCTCTTCCCTGATCCAGCTTTCTAGTCCTTTTTCCAACTCTGACACAATCTTCCCAGACAATACCTCTAGCCTACCTGCATGTTGGCTGTTGGGCTCACAGAAAAATTAGTAAAGTCATGGGCCGTACTAACTTTTTCCAAAATGGAGACCACATATCTCATCTGCTATATTCTTGCCTTTAGGTTCCTGATTATTAAATATTTTGTTCTGTTTTATTTATTTATTTTACCAGAGCACTGCTCAACTCTGGCTTATGCTGACACAGGGGATTGAACCTGGGACTTTAGAGCCTCAGGCATGAGAGTCTCTTTGCATAACCATTATGCTATCTACCCCCACCCATTGTTTTATATCTTACTGCTTTTTCAGCCACTAAATTGCAGATACTACCCTGATACCAACCTGACTTCTTTGGGAATACTACCTCACAAGTGTGTCCTGGAACCCTCAGTCTAGAGAACCCTCACAAGGCTAGAAGTGGACGACCTTATAACCTTGCAATTCCTCTCCTGGGGATATATCCTGAGGAACCCAACACAGCCATCCAAAAACATCTGTGTACACATATGTTCTTAGCAGCACAACTTGTAATAGCCAAAACCTGGAAGCAACCCAGGTGTCCAATAACATGAGTGGCTGAGCAAGTTGTGGTATATATACACAATGGAATACTACTCAACTATTAAAAATGGTGACTTCACTGTTTTGAGCTGATCTTGGATGGAGCTTGAAGAAGCATGTTAAGTGAAGTAAGTCAGAAACAGAAGGATGAATATGGGATGATCTCATTCACAGGCAGAAGTTGAAAAATAAGATCAGAAGAGAAAACACAAGTAGAACCTGAACTGGAATTGGCGTATTGCACCAAAGTAAAAGACTCTGGGGTGGGGGGTGGGGAGAGAGCACAGTCTCTGGAAAAGGATGACAGAGAACCTATTGTTGTGTGGAAAACTGAGAAATATTATGTATGTACAAACTATTGTATTTACTGTTGACTGTAAAACATTAATTCCCCAGTAAAGAAATTAAAAAGAATTAATCCCCTAATAAATAAATTAATTAAAAAAAAACAGAATTCTTTGCAAAAAACAAACAAATAAAAGCAGGCCAGGCAGTGGTGAACCTGGTTGAGTACACAATCAGCAAGCTCTCTGTCCCCACCTGCAGAGGAGAAGCTTCGCAAATAGTGAAGCAGTGCTGTAGGTATCTCTCCTTCTCTCTCTCCTGATCACCTTCTTCCCTCTCCACTTCTCTTTACCCTATCAAATAAGAATAAAATTTAAAACCTTGAGTATGTTTTAAAAGTCCTTTGAGTCTTTTTACCTGCTAGTTGGAGGTAGTGAGTTCTTTGGTAAAGCCAACTAGACTTCTATATGTAATTGAATGACTTGCCTTTGAACCCTTTGTGGCAGCAACCAGATTTGCAGGGAATTTTTTTTGAGTTCTTTTCCTCAATGTTTCCAAGGACCAAAGGATGACTGGTGGAGTCACTAAGGAGAAGAGATAACTGCTGTGCTCTATCACAAGTTCAACAATGTGCCTCCCTGGAACAGACTATCAAATGGACGTTTTCCTCATGATCCAGCACAAGAAGACCACCATCTTCACAGATGCCAAGGAAAACAGCACCGTGTTTGAGCTGAAGTGTGTTGTTGAGGGCATCCTTAAGAGGGCATCCAGAGAACAGAAACTATTCAAGAATGACCAGCTCCTTGAGGACAGTATGACACTGTTAGAGTGTGGCTTCATTGGTAAAAATACCCCAGAAGAAGCCCCAGCCCTACTGAGACTGGCCTTTCTGGCAGATGAAATATCAGCCCATAGAAGCTGATCAGGAAGCCACAATAATAAATAAGCAGAGTAGTGCAAGGGCCAGCATGCTGCCCTCATGCTCCAGCAATACAAGATTTGAGGGAAGCAGGGGGCTTACCTGGAGGTGGCTCAATGGGTGAAGCGCCAGAGAGATGCTCTGGTTCAGTCTCTCATGTGTTAATTGGTAAATAAAAATTGCAGTCTGGGAGCAGGCATAGTCAGTGCTACAGTATCATACTTAACCCAAAAAGTCCTGAGTCTTACCGCAGGTAGTACATGTACCAGAGTAATACTGTGGTATTTTCTCCCTCCCTCTTCTCTTATGCTAATCAACAGATTTTTTTTTTTTTTTTTTTTTTTTTTTTAGTCACAGCACTGCTCAGCTCTGGTTTATGTTGGTGCCAGGGATTGAATCTGGGATTTTGGTGACTAAGGCATGAGAGTCTCTTTGCAGAACCATTATGCTATCTCCCCTTGCCCTCAAACAGACCTTTTAAATAAATAATAAATAGTAAATAAATGAAAATATGTGGTTGTGTCTGCCTAGAGAGTTTCTAAAACTTTGCATGGAGCTATGCAGTGCCATATCTGGTTGAGCACATATGTTACCATATTCAAGGGCTTGGGTGCAAAACCCCAGTTCCCACCTGCAGTGGGAGAAGCTTCACAAGTGATAAAAGTAGTACTGCAAGTGTTTTCTTTCTTTTTTTTCCTTCAGGGTTATCTCTGGGGCTCAGCACCACTGTTACTGTAGGCCATTTCCCCCATTTTTTTATAAGGTAGGACAGAACTTGAGAGAGGAGAAAAGACAGACACCTACTTCACTGTTTGTGAAGTGATCCCTACCCACCCTCCCCGCAGATGGGGAGCTGAGGGCTTGAATTGGATTTCTTTCACGGGGCTATGTGTGCTGGCCCCCCTGCAAGTGTGTTTCTCCCTATCTCCTCCTTCCCTATAAATTTCTCTCTGGTTCTATCCAATAAATAAATTATAAATGTGGCGCAAAGCATAAGGACTGGCGGTCCTGGTTCGAGGCCCTGGCTCCCCACCCCTGCAGGGGAATCGCTTCACAGGCGGTGAAGCAAGTCTGCAGGTGTCTTTCTCTCCCCTTTTCTGTCTTCCCCTCCTCTCTCCATTTCTTTCAACGACAGCAATAACAATAACTACAACAAGGGCAACAAAAAGGAATAAATACTTTCTTAAAAAAATTAATTAATTAAAAAAAAAAGTTCTTTTACTAAAATTGTGTAGCCAAGGCAGGAAAATACTGTTCAAAGCAGCACTGAACTAATTACCTATCAAGTTCTTATTCTCCAAGTAAGTCACCTTTGCCTATTGATAGATTACCCTTGTGACTTCTAAATATCTGCCTCATTTGATAGTCTGTGATTACAAATCACGTGAAAAGTTAACCTTTCAGGAGAGAGAAAAGGCATCCATAGAACCTAGGTTCAGGGAGTCGGGCAGTAGCGCAGCGGATTAAGTATACGTGGCGCAAAGCACAAGGACTGTCATAAGGATCTAGGTTCGAGCCCCCGCTCCCCACCTGCAGGGGAGTCGCTTCACAGGTGGTGAAGCAGGTCTGCAGGTTTCTATTGTTCTCTCGCCCTCTCTGTCTTCCCCTCCTCTCTCCATTTCTCTCTGCCCTATCCAACAGCAAACGACATCAACAGTAACAATAATAACTACAACAAGGCTACAATAACAAGGGCAGCAAAAGGGGGGGAAATGGCCTTCAGGAGCAGTTGATTCATGGTGCAGGCACTGAGCCCCAGCAATAACCCTGAAGGCAAAAAAAAAAAAAAAAAAAAAAGAAGAAGAAGAAGTACATCATCAGAGCTGGGGAAATGACTGGATGGTTGAGCACATACCTTACTCAGACTATAGGCCCTAGTTTCAATCCTTGACACCACATGACAGAGCGAAAAAACATAACCAGTGTAATTCCGTGGATGGTGGAGTGGTATTTTGATTGCCCTCCTGATTCCATTCCCCAAGGTATAAAAAATTTATAAAATAAAGGCCAACAAAATATTTTTGCCCTGTGCACAACCCAGGTTTGAGCCCGGCTCCCATTGTATAAAAGGAAGTTTTCAGTGCTTTGGTCTCTCTCTCTTTACCTTTTTGTTCCTCTAAAAAAATAAAATAAAATAAAATAAAAATTGGGCTGAGGAGGTGGCTCAGTGGTAGAATACATGCCTTATATCGTGTGTGCAATACCATGGGTTGATTCTAGCACTCCATAGGAAAAGAAACCAAAAACACTAAAACATATTCATACATTCATATTTTCATTATTGGTAAAAACCTAAAATATAAGGCCTTATTGAGCTAACTTTTTTTAAAGATTTTAAAAATATTTATTTCCTTTTTGTTGCCCTTGTTGTTTAGTTATTATTGTTGTCGTTATTGATGCCATCGTTGATGGATAGGACAGAGAGAAATGGAGAGAGGAGGGGAAGACAAAGGGGGCGAAAGATAGGCAACTGCAGACCTGCTTCACCACCTGTGAAGCAACCACCCTGCAGGTGAGGAGCTGGGGTCTCCAACCGCGATCCTCACGCCTGTCCTTGCGCTTTGCACCATATGCACTTAACCCGCTGCACTACCGCCCCACTCCCACATTATTATTATTTTTTTAAGACTTGTTTTCATTTATTGAGAGAGAGACAGAGAGACTAAGAACACGACTCTGGCACATGCAGTGTTGGCTACTGAATCAGGAGCCTCAGACACAGAAGTCATGTACTCTAATCCACAATGCCACCTCTCTGGAAACTACTTTTTTTGTAAAGAAAAAATAATGGTTGTTGATAAATTTCTTAAGCCACTGAAATATTTTCAAAAATCGAGGTGTGGGAGGAGAAAATAGCTTACACTTTCTCATGCATAGATTCGTCGTGCAAAGGGGAAGCTTCATGGATGGTAGAGCATTTTTTTGTTTGTTTGTTTTTTGTTTTTTCTCCTTCCTTTTCTGTCTTTTCCCCCTTGGTATCTCTCATCATTTATTTAAAAAAAATTTTTTTTTTTAAGTAGCTTCCTAGAAGCAGTGGAACTGTCCACTAGTAAGTCCTATTAATATCCCTGGTGATAAATAAGTAAGTAAGTAAATAAATAAATAAATAAATAAATAAACTTTTCATATTTTCTGTTGGAAATATTAGCAAAAGCTCAGTTCATAATAAACATCAACTGGTTTTTTTTTCTCCCTGATTAGAAAAGTCAGATAAGTGGTCCAGGAGTTGGTGTAGTGGATAATAAAGTGCTGGGATCCCAAGCATGAGGTCCCAACTATGATCCCTTGCATCACATGTGCCAGAGTGATGCCTGGTTCTCTTTCTCTCTCTTCTTCTAAAATAAATAAATAAATAAATAAATAAATAAATAAATAAATAAATGCAACTTTCTTAAGGAAGTCAAGAAAAGCCAAATGGCTACAGGATTAGAAGTAAAAACATCTGAGTTGTAGTCTAGACTCTGCCACTTGCCAACTGAATGAATGATTAGCAATTTTCCTTCCCTGTGAAACAAGAATAACACTTGGTTGTTTCTTAAAGATAATGTTCACATTCTCTGAAAAAATGCTATAAATGTGCAAATGAAAAATTACTGGACTTTGGTCCTGTAGGTGAACTTTCAAACCAGAATTCTAGTGTCATTATGGCAATTAGAATTATTGACCAAGGAAATACTATGTGCCCAGCACAGTGCTAAACAAAATTACCCATAATCAATACTTGCTTTGGGACACTCTCATCATATATCCCCCACTAGGGAAACCAGATCCATTAGGCCAGAACAGTGAGTAGATCAGCAAACAGGGGAAACTATTTCATTTGCAGTAGGAGTAATTCAATTCAGCCAAGCACAGAAATAAGATTGAAAAATCCACTTGTTCATCCCCCAAAGTTTCTTTTACTCCCAGATCTAAAGGTCTTTCACTTCCCACTGAAGATGTCCAGGCAAAGGAAGGGACTATTTAAACTCAGAACCCTTCTTATCAGTCAAGATGAGAACAAACTCAAATAGCTCTGAGTTAACAAGCTTCCGGTCCCAGGCTTTCTGTAGATAAGAGAGTCTGGAAATTTGAAAGCAAGTTTTGCAGGTGATCTTAGGACAGTTTGAAACCGGAGAACTCTTCCTAACTTCTCAGGGCTGGAAACAACTTTAGAGATTCCCTAGATGTGAAAATGCTGGAACAGGTACAGGTTGGAATCCTATGTGGTCCAGGCAAGTCTTTGGCCTCACCTACCTTTAGTTCCCTTATTTATTAGTAAAAGAAAACAAAATAAAACATATTTAGGGGCTGGCGGAGGCACACCTATGGCAAGAGTCCAGATTCAAGCCCCAGGTACTCATATGAGGGGAGGGGGATGGGCAAGACAAGGACAAAGGACGACATTCACAAGTGGTGAAGCAAGTGCTACAAGTGTCTGTCTCCATCCAATAAGTAAAAAGGAATAAATAAATAAATTCAATAAATAAAAGGGGAGGGAAAATGCCACTGGGTGTGGTAGATTTGTTGTGCAGGCACCAAGCCCCTGAGATAACCCGGTGGCAATAATTAAAAATAAATAAATGATAAGTAAATAAATAAATAAATAAGGAGGAAAGAAATATATCTCTTTGCAGCCAGGAAGGTGGCTTAGTGGTAGAGTATAGGACCTGCAAGTGTGAGACCTGAAGTTTGAAGCACTACATATGCTTCAAAGTGATGCACTGCCTCTCTCTCTCTGTGCCTCTCTCTAAATAAATAAATAAATAAATAAGTAAATGAATAAATTGTGGTTGGGGAGATTGTTTAGCAGATAGAGCTCAGGACTAGCATGCATAGAGCCCCAGGATTGATCCTGGGCACAACATATGTCTAAATAGAGCTCTGCTCTCTTGTTTTCTCTGTCTAAATAAATAAATAAACAAATAAATCTTAGTAAAAATATTCCCTTTTAGGACTAGTAGTCTGAAGCTTAGAGATGATATCCACAAGGTTTTATTTATTGATAGCCCACAAGGTTATCAATAAATGATATCTAATTTTTTTTAAGTTAACTAAGTGATTTCCAGAATTTTGAATGGTAGCACACCTAGAATTTGCAGATCACTGTGAAAACTTGATATAGTTGATCAAATCATCATTACTAGTAGCACATGTGACTACATTATATATAAGAATATACTGTCAAAAACAAGGACCTATTTTTTTTTTCAACAAAATAAAGGAAGAAAATCCCCTCCAAACAAGCCACTGAACTGGCCCATGTGTCAGAATCTTTCTGTAATATTTGTTGTCTACTTGATATGACTTTTATTTTTTTTAATATTTATTTATTCCCTTTTGTTGCCCTTTTTTTATTGTTGTAGTTATTATTGTTGTTGTCATTGTTGTTGGATAGGACAGAGAGAAATGGATAGAGGAGGGAAAAACAGGGAGAGAAAGACAGACACCTGCAGACCTGCTTCACTGCTTGTGAAGTGAATCCCCTGCAGGTGGGGAGCTGGGGCTCAAACCCGGATCCTTACTCAGGTCCTTGCGCTTTGAGCCACCCGCGTTTAACCCGCTGCACTACCGCCTGACTCCCTCTAGCAGCATTTTTAATCAGATAAGCGGTAGTAGGCAAATGGAGAAAGAACCATCATGCAGATTAGCAGTTTGCTTCAGAGATTGCAAACCTCTACTTATAATACCTTGTTTAGAGCTGACGAACTAATTCAGTGACTTTGGAACTTCTTTGCAGGCTTAGAAACTTTGCTTCAAAGAGATTTTTTATTTTTGGCAGAAGCTCAAGGTCTAAAACAGAAAAGCAGAAGTCCCAAAGAGAAAACAGAACAAAGGCTGTGCTGCTTTCTGCAAACTCTGGGATCCTTCATCCTTCCCCACCCCTCAAAGGCATCTTGAAAACTTCCTGGGCTTGGAAGGGCATACTCTGCAAACAGTCTAGCCTTCTATTCTGCAGATGAAGCTATTATGCCTTTAGAAAGGCTGAGATATCTACTCAAAGTTGCAGAATAAGTTTGTGAGAGAACAAACACTTCATTTGAGACCTGACACTTCAGTGCAAAATTTTCTCCTACTTCACTAGGACTACTCAGAAATAACCTGTCTCTTTGAATCAACTAGTAAATTAGATGAAGCAGAATCTTGGCAAGGGGGTCAATTTGGCAGAAGTCAACTCACTAAAAGTTTGACTTTCTTATAGTGTCAAGTTGATCAGAAACCACTCCTTTGCCTGCCTGTCTTTTAAATTCATGATGCACCAAAATTATCTGTATGTACCAGAGGCCATAAACTGCCCTGCACCACACATCTAACTATCTTGGATTAGTTGCCAGCACTTATTTACAAATTAGGAGACTAGTGACTAAAGCTTGGATTTCCAGCTCCTATTGATACATGAGGAAATCTAGCAACATTAACCTGGAATTTCCAATTGATAATAATCCCAGGAACTAAGTAAAGACCCTATCTGCCTATATCCAGTATTGTCTATTCCCTCTACACATAGGAGTCTGTGACTCATGGTCTAAAACTTATGTCAATAGAAGCATCTTTGAAAACTGAGCTTACAAGAATAAAGGTAAACCAAAGAAAGAGCTATAAGGGACAATATCATTTCAAGAGATCAGGCAACTGTCATCATAAGTAATTTTGTTCTACAGCAAGGACTAAGGAGGAAACTTTGGTTGTTTTGTTTTTAAATTGCAAGAGAGAAAGGAGACCCAAGCTATCAGATAAACCAAGGGATGCACTGGATCGACCTTCTCGTGGTGCATCCCGTGAGTACCCATTCATTGGGGAAACTGACGATCCTTCCTAGCCGACTGAATCCACATGGATCCCAGTCACTTTCAAAACCAGCAACAAGCAGCTCTTGACAGCTTTCAACCTGACGCTGTTGACTGGCTATGGAAGAAGGGCAAACGCTAGAAGAAGAAGAAGAAGATAAACCAAGGCACCAGAGATTTTAGCAGAACTGTATTGCTTACCTTAAGCATTTAAGCTAAAGTCTGTATTACTAATAAGAAGAGTTTTAGAAAGGTAACAGCAGCAAATGCTGGAGAGGGTGTGGGGTCAAAGGAACCCTCCTGCACTGCTGGTGGGAATGTAAATTGGTCCAACCTCTGTGGAGAACAGTCTGGAGAACTCTCACAAGGCTAGAAATGGACCTACCCTATGATCCTGTAATTCCTCTCCTGGGGATATATTCTGAGGAACCCAACACACCCATCCAAAAAGATCTGTGTACACATATGTTCTTGGCAGCACAATTTGTAATAGCTAAAACTTGGAAGCAACCCAGGTGTCCAACAACAGATGAGTGGCTGCGCAAGTTGTAGTATGTATATACAATGGAATACTACTCAGCTATAAAAAATGGTGACTTCACCATTTTCAACCGATCTTGCATGGACCTTGCAAAATGTATGTTAAGTGAAATAAGTCAGAAACAGAAGGATGAATATGGAATGATCTCAGTCTCAGGCAGAAGTTGAAAAACAAAATGAGAAAAGAAAACACAAGTAGAACCTGAACTGGAATTGGTGTATTGCACCAAAGTAAAAGACTGGGCTGGGTAGGTGGGGAGAATACAGGTCCAAGAAGGATGACAGAGGACCTACTGGGGGTTGTATTGTTATATGGAAAACTGGGAAATGTTATGCATGTACAAACTATTGTATTTCCTGTTGAATGTAAAACATTAATTCCCCAATAAAAAAAAAAAACATGAAAGTTTCCAATGGAGGGGATGGTATACAGCACTCTGGTGGTGGGAATTTTGTGGAATTGTACCCTTCCTATCCTATGGTTTTGTCAATCATTATTAAACCAATAAAAAAATAAGAGATTAAAAAAAGAAGAAGAAGAAGACTTTAGGACTCATGATTCATTGATGAAAAGAATATTTGGAGATTAAAAAAAAAAAGGCCTTACCCTCAAATTATACTACCAGAGAAGAGATTTAATGACCTGGAAGGCCACCATTATGCCATCAACCCTCCACTATTTCATGCTGTGGTGAGGATTAAACCCAGGGCCTCACTTATGCAAGGTATACACCTCAAATGCTGAATCCCCTTCCTACTCCCCAGAGCTTTTTGGTTTTTAGTATTTACTTTTTCTGGGGGGGTGGGGAAGGAGGAGGAAGAGAGGGAGAGAATAGGCTAGAGCTTTAGTCTAACAACATATGCAATGTTGGGGATGAAACTTAGAGCACAATACAAGTTCAGTTCTCTCCTGCTACATGATCTTCCAGTCAGCTCCAGAGTCTCTTGACTCTTATTTATTTATTTATTTTTTCTGAGGGATGTTAAATTAACCGTAGACTCAAAGAGCTACAAATCTTAGATTGCTTTCTGTGTGTTCCCATTTATACCATTTATCTATAGCACCACTCCAAACACTCCAAAACCCTAGGGAGATTTTCCAACCACACATCAGTCTGCATCCTCTATCTCAGGGCACCTCACTCAGCACTTTGCTCAGGAGGAACTGGCTGAGAGCCCCACAACTATCCCCAGGACTAGGTAACATGGACATGGTAGGAGAAATGACAGTGATTCCCATGGAGCAGTTCAGGCCCACTTCAGCACCAGCTAGGCAAGCCAGGCTTTCAAATCACATCCCCCTCCTTGCATTTCCTAAGACCTGCTTGCTGTCTCCACTTATACCTCTCCTTCCAAAATCACCTTTCTTCCCTTATCAAAACTATCAGATAAACCAAGACACAAGAGATGTCAGCAGGACTGTGTTGCTTACTTTTGGTTTTCAAGCTAAAAGTTTCTATTGCTGATAAGAAAAGGCGAGGACTCATCATTAGGTGATGGAAAGAATATTTGGAGATAAAAGCAAACAAACAAAAAGCTTTACCCTCAAATTGTACTACCAGAGAAGAGGTTTAATTACTTTATCCGGAAAGCCACCATTATGCCACCAATACTGCTTAGAACTTTGTTTCAATGTTATTTACTTGTGAGATCTTCCCTAACTACTTTAAATTAAATGTGATCATCCTCTATACACTTTCTTTTGCATTCTCTGCTTGATTCCCCCCCCCCCCCAACACTGAGCACCATATGATATATTGTTGGGCCTATTTTGTTAGTGTGATTTCTCTCTCTTCACTAGAGCATAAGTTTCATGGAATAAGGATTTCTGCCTGTCTGCTCTGTCCTCAGTGCCATGGTAGTGCCTGCATGGTCCATTCAATAAAGATTTTATTTGATTTTTATTTATTAAAAAATTTAAATCTTCATTTATTTATTATTAGATAGAGACAGAGATAAATTGAGAAGGAAGGGGAAGACAGAGAGAGGGAAAGAGGCAGAGAGACACCTGCAGCCCTGCTTCATTATTTGTCAAGCTTTCCCCCTGCAGATGGAAACCAGGAAGCTTGAACTTGAATTCTTGCACACTGCAATGAGTGCTCTTAGCCAAGTGCACCACCATCTGGTGCCCCCCTTTTGTATTATTACTATTGTCACTAAGGTTATCTCTGAAGCTCCATGCCTGCACAACAAACCACTGCTCCCAGCAGCCTTTTTTCTTTTTTTTCTTCTCCTTCCTTCTCCCTCCTTTTTCCCTCTTTGATGGAGACAGAGAAAAAATGAGAGAGAAAAGGGAGATAGAGATAGAAAATAAGAGCCATCTATAGCACTGATTTACAACTCATGAAGTTTCCCACCCCCTGCAGGGGTACTGGGGGCTCGAACTCAGGTCCTTGAATGTTGGTATGCTTCTAAAAACCCCTTCTGTTTCATTAGTTTAATCCCCCCTGCTTAACACTATTCTATTTACATAACCACTTCATTCTATTTACATAACCGCTGTTAACAAGCACCACCCTCTCTCCAGGGCATTGGTGGTTCAGTGATAGAATTCTTGCCTGCTCCGCCCCCTCTCCTTGTCACACTCTGATTTTCACCAGTCACTTTTCTCTCCACCCTCTCTGCGTCACATCCTGTTCACACCCTACTTGGGAAGTATATATAAAGACAACATTGTTCCGTTTTAGTTAGTTGTTAGTTTAGTCTAGCTTGGTATAGATTGTGCTGCTTCCTGCATGAATAAAGAGATACTGCGTACAGCTCAACCATGAGTCCCTGGTCGTCTGTCTCCCGTCAGTGAAGCTCAGCCAGACACTTGAAAAATGGCAATGTGTGCGCTCTAGTGGGTGCACCACTGCCTGGCTCTCAATAAAGACTTGTTGAATAAAAATAAGTCTAAGTCCCAGAGGGAAAATTATTTCAGTAGTTAACAATTTGATGCATAGCAGAATTCCCTTCCCCCCTTTTTTTTTTAAGTTTTACTTATTTATTTTTATGAGAGACAGGGAGAAACACAGAGAGAGAGAGAAGTGAAGAGCAGTGGGAGAAGCAAGAGACAGAACAAAGAACTGCTCAGTTCTGGCATAAAGTGATGGCAGGGACTGAAGGCTTCAGGCATGCATACAAGTATGATGTGATAGTGCTATGTTATCTCCATAATCCTTAAAGTAGAATTTGTTGCTATGAGAACTTAATTTAAGGAGCCAGGTGGTGGTGCACTTGGTTAAGTGCACACATTAAGTGCACAAGGACCCGGGTTCAAGGCCCTGGTCCCCTCTTGCAATGGGGAAGGCTTCATGAGTGGTAAAGTAGGGCTGCAGGTACCACTCTGGTCTCTACCTCTCAATCTCATCCTCCCTTCTCAATTTCTCTCTGTCTCTTTCCAATAATAAATAAACAAATAAACTTAAAGTTGGAAGAGAGATCCAAAGTTTTGACAAGACATGTCTTGTAGAACAAACATGCACACGTTAAGTGAAATAATTCAGAAAGAGAAGAATGAATATGGGATGATCTCACTCTCAGGCAGAAGTTGAAAAACAAGATCAGAAGAGAAAACACAAGTAGAACCTGAACTGGAATTGGCGTATTACACCAAAGTAAAAGACTCTGGGGTGGGGGGGGGGTCCTTGAGAGGACCTAGTGGGGGTTGTGTTGTTATATGGAAAACTGAGAAATGTTATGCATGTACAGAATATTGTATCTACTGTCGAATGTAAAACATTAATTCCCCAATAAAGAAATTTAAAAAAAAACAAACATGCACATTTAGTTTTATAAAAAAATTATTTTTTGCCTCCAGGGTTATCGCTGGGGCTCAGTGCTTGCACTATGAATCCACTGCTCCTATGGCTTTTTTTTTTTTTTTTTTTTGGCTAGGACAGAGAGAAATTAAGAGGGGGAGGGGAAGACAGAGAGGGAGAGAAACAGGGAGACACCTGCAGACCTGCTTCACCACTTGCAAAGCGACCTCCACCCCCCCCTCCCATAGGTGGGGAGTTGGGGGCCTGAACCTGGATTCTTGAGAAGGTCCTTGCACTTAGTACTACATGCATTTAACCCTGTGTGCCATTGTCCAGACCTAGTTCTATAACTTTTTCAAGAATGATCTTGTTCTTCCTCCTTTTCCTCTCCTCTTCTTCCTCCTTTTGTAAATAGAAGAACCCATCTTAGCAGCAGGATTCTGAATGATGTGACTTTTTTTTTCTGTCATTGTTTCCTTCAGAATGGTATAGTATAAAAACACCATATGAATGACATGGGATGTAGTGTATGACTGTTGTGTTGGAAATGGTGGTGGTGGGATAGTGTGTGTGTGTGTGTGTGTGTGTGTGTGTGTGTGTGTGTGTGTGTGTTTAGTGTGGCAGTTACAGTTTTAACTACATTATGAACCTTTCTTTTCCTCCAAACTAACAGTGATGGAGTTCAGTTCTTTCTCTGAAACATGTCCTCATAATGCATGTAATAAGACTAACTTTGAAAAGAAGCAGAGTTGTTTCTGGCTGCTGAACTCTGCAGCTGTCTGATGGGAAATATATCTATCTTTTTGTTGGTTACTAGCACCTTTTTAGTATGCTTCCTTGATTTTTTTTTTCTTTTCATTCAAAAAGACAGAAAAATTGAGAGGAGAAGGAGGTAGATAGAAAGGGAGAGGAATAAAAAAAAATTTAAAAAAAAGACAAAAAAAAAAAAAAAAGAAAGGGAGAGGAAGATAAGACATCTGCATACCTGCTTTGCCACTTGTGAAGTGTCCCCTTGTAGGCGGGCTTCCTTAAATTCTTCAAAGAAAAACTTTGGAAATTTTTGTTCATTTTCCAAATAGAAATATCATGAAGCCTGAACAGCAGGTCAAGTATTCTAACCTGACAAGTTATGATGCAACCTTACTGATGGATAAGACCAGTACAAAGGGAGTCGGGTGGTAGCACAGCGGGTTAAGCACACGTGGCGCAAAGTGCAAGGACTAGCCTAAGGATCCCGGTTCGAGCCCCCGGCTCCCCACCTGCAGGGGAGTCACTTCACAAGCGGTGAAACAGGTCTACAGGTATCTGTCTTTCTCTCCCCCTCTCTATCTCCCCCCCTCCATTTCTATCTGTCCCATCCAACAACAACAACAATAATAACTACAACAATGAAACAAGGGCAACAAAAGGGAATGAATGAATAAATATATAAGAAAGACCAGTACAGATTCATAATGGCTACATAGGTTCTTTTTGTATTAAATTCACTGACAAATGTGCTAAATTGAGGTCGACACAGAAGAACAGTGAGAAATACATCATTTCAGCACAAGAAAATGACTTACTCATGGATAGTGTACTTGCTCTGAGCAAGTTCTGAGCACTATTGGACCAGAGAAATGTCACAGAAAAAATTTAAGATCTGAAACATGTTATGTAAGTTAGCAACCCCCAAATCAAAGGAGTATAAAATAGAGTCAAGGAATGACTTGCCTTCTAAGTACCAAAATTTATGAAACTTTCCAAATATATAAACTCAATAAAATCTGAATTCCATTCTCTATTGAAAGTTGCAAAATTGGGTTAGCAAAATAGCTCTCTTGGATAGTGGTCTGCTTTGCTGTTTTGCCATTTCCATGATCCAGGTTCAAGTCTGGTCCCACCACAATGAAGGAAACTTTGGTGGTGTGGCCTCTTTCACTCTCTGCCACTCTCTCCCTCAGTCTCTCTCTCTCCATATATATATATGTATATATATAACTCATATATATATATATGAGTAATATATATACTCATTCTGCAGTGGTGAAGCCTTGGATTATGACAAAATACATAAATTTTAAGTCAGAAAATTGCTGGGGATAGGATTTGCATACAAGAGAGATCCCAGGTTTGATTGCTAAAAAGCCAAAAATGAGCAGAAGAGAAATAAATAAAATCAAAAGGAAAGGTTGCAAATAACATAAGAACAAGGCTATTCAAAAATGACATAAGTTTAAAAATAACTTAAGCAACAATTTTTTGATCTAGTTAACCAAATAATGGAACAGTCATACAATGTAATACAATAACATAATATTTTAGAAAATGAGAATACTCTTTATGAGCAAAATTAAATGAGAAAACTAAAATATAGAATCATGGGGGGGGGGGGCAGGTGGTGGCGCACCCAGTTAAGCACACGTAGTATGAAGCACAGGGACCTGCTTAAGGATCTAGGTTCAAGCCCCTGCTCCCCACCTGCAGGGGGAAATCTTCACAAACAGTGAAGCAGTCTGCAGGTGTTTCTCTCTGTCTCCCTCTCTAACTCCACCTCCCCTCTCAATTCCTCTCTGTTCTATCCAATAAAAATATGAAAGATGGCTGCCAAGAGCAGTGGATTCGTAGTACCAGCATGGAGCCTCAGTGATAACCCTGGAGGCAAAACAAACGAACAAACAAACAAACAAATAAATAGAATCACAGAGTATATTACCATATGGGGAAAGGGTTAAAATCTACTAAAAACAAAACACATACACTAGATAATGGGAAACAAGATTTGGGGAAGAAACCTCGCTGTTTATCTTTTTGAATTTTTTTTATTCATTGTATTGGATAGAACAGAGAGAAATTGAGAGAGGCAGGGGGAGATGGACAGACAGAAACACCAGTAGGCTGCTTCAACTCTTGTGAGAGGACCTCCCCCCACTACAAGTGGGGAGCCAGGGCTCAAACAGGGATTCCTATTTTTATTTATTTATTTTGTTGCCCTTGCTTTTTTCATTATTGTTGTAGTTATTATTATTGTTATTGATGTCATCGTTGTTAGATAGGATAGAGAGAAATGGAGAGAGTAGGGGAAGCCAGGGAGAAAGATAGACACCTGCAGACCTGCTTCACCGCTTGTGAAGCGACTCCCTCACAGGTGGGAAGCTAAGGCTCGAACCCGAATGCTTATTCCAGTCCTTGAGCTTTGCGCCAAGTGCACTACCGGTGACTGCCAAATAGGGATTCTTAAGGGGGTCCTTGCACTTCGCACGCACAATGTGCGCTTAACCCAGTGCGCCACCAGCCGCCCCCGCCATCTTTTTGAATTTTGAACTAAAGAAATGTTATTTCGTAGTCAGGGTGGTGGCACAGTAGATAAAGCACTGGATTCTCAAGCATGAGGTCCTGAGTTCAATCCCCAGCAGC
The DNA here is from genome assembly GCF_950295315.1 of Erinaceus europaeus. Classification (NCBI taxonomy): domain Eukaryota; kingdom Metazoa; phylum Chordata; class Mammalia; order Eulipotyphla; family Erinaceidae; genus Erinaceus; species Erinaceus europaeus. The sequence goes on from NC_080163.1 coordinate 156,502,688, forward strand.
ACATGTACCAGAGTGATACCTGGTTCTTCTCTCTTTCTTTCTCCTATCTTTCTCATTAATAAATAAATAAAAGCTTAAAAAAAAGAAATGCAATTTCTATTCCAAGTAAATAAAATTATGATAAAGAGAAACAAGATTGTAGTAAATTAGATTTTACAAATTAACAAAGGGAATGATGGTTAGAGGCCTAAATTTGTGGTGGAAAGATTGGTGTGCAAACACTTAAACACAGAAGGATGAGAATTTTAATTTTATCCAGGTGACACCAACTGTCTTGTGTTAATAAATTATTATTTCCCCAATAAGCCAAAAAACTTAACAAAAGGCCAAAAAGATAGCTCACTGGAGGGTGCCTGCTTTGCCATACACATCCCAGGTTTGGGCCCCCAATCCCGGATGTCACTGGGGAAAGCTTTGTTGCTCTCATAACTCTCCTTCTCTCCCTCTGTCCCTCTACTTGAAACAGTCCAGAGCAGTGAAACCCTGAAGATAACGAGAACAAAAAATATTTAACAGCAACCAAGTCCTTGATAATCCAGGGGGTGGGGGAAAAGAGTTCAATGTAACATTCTTACACCTTTCTGTAAGTTAGATTTCATTTTTTTCAAAATAGGTAATATGTATTTTTAAAATACTTATTTATTCCCTTTTGTTGCCCTTGTTGTTTTATTGTTGTAGTTACTATTGATGTTGTCATTGTTGGCTAGGACAGAGAGAAATGGAGAGAGGAGGGGAAGATAGAGAGGGGGAGAGAAGGACACCTGCAGACCTGCTTCACTGCCTGTGGTGGGGAGCTGGAGGCTCGGATCGGGATCCTTACGCTGGTCCTTGCGCTTTGTGCCACCTGCGCTTAACCTGCTGTGCTACCACCTGAATCCCAGTAATATATATATTAAAGTTTCTAGCTGGAAAGATAATTCATCAGCTAGGGTATGAATTTTGCCATGTGCACTGTCCACAGTCAAACATTCAAACTATGACTGGAGGCAGCTCTGCTTCTGTGCTTTTTCTCCCTATCTGAATGAAAAAGTGGCCTAAAGCAGTAGAATCACATGTGTGTGAGGCCATGTTCAGAAGCAAACAAACCAAACAAAAAGCTGTTCTGGAGTAATAACTTGGGAGCTTCCAACTAGAGGCTATCAAGGAAGGGTGTCCATTTTTTTTTTTTTTTTTTTACCAGAGCACTGCTCAGCTCTGGATTTTGGTGGTGTGGGAGATTCAATTTGGGCTTTGTGCCTCAGGCACGTAAGTCTTTTTGCATAACATTTATACTAACTCCCCAGCATTTATATAACTTTTTTAGGGGGGCTGGGTGGTGGTGCACCTTATTAGGTGCACACAGTAATAAGTACAAGGACCCATTCAAGGATTGGGGTTTGAACCCTCAGTCTCTCACCTGCAGGGAGAACGCTTTACAAGTAAGTGGTGAAGCAAGTCTGCAGATGTGTATCTATCTCCCCTCCCCCCATTTAAAAAAGATTTTTATTTATTCATGAGAATGATAGGAGAGAGAGAAAGAACCTGATGTTACTCTGGTACATATGCTGTGGGGGACTGCATTCAGGACCGACCTCATGCTTGACAGGAGAATGTTTTACCTACTGCACCACCTCCTGGCCCACCACCACCTTCTATTACCCCCTCATCTCTCAATTTCCTCTGTCCTGTCAATAAGATGGAAAAAGTGGCCACCAGGAGCAGTGGATTTGTAGTGCAGGTACCAAGCCCCAGGAACAGCCCTAGAGGCAAGAAAAACAAAAGATAACTTGTTTATTTATTTTATTTTATTTTTACCAGAGCACTGCTCAGCTCTGGCTGATGGTGGTACAGGGACTGAACCTGGGACTTTGGAGCCTCAGGCATGAGAATCTCTTTGCATAACTAAAAGATAACTTTTTTAGAGGCATATTTTTATTGCCCTGAGGGTGAGAAGAATTCTTTTCTTTCCTGTGGTACTAAAATGAAATTTCTTTCTTTCTTTTTTTTTTTTTTAAGATTTATTTATTCATGAGAAAGATAGGAGGAGAGAGAAAGAACCAGACGTCACTCTGGCACATGTGCTGCCGGGGATCGAACTCAGGACCTCATGCTTGAGAGTCCAAAGCCTTATCACTGCGCCACCTCCCGGACCACTAAAATGAAATTTCAAGCCCAATGATACAGATAATAAGCCATCAAAATCAGATACTCTAACTGTAAATGGCCAACTCACCCTGCATTAGGAGAAAAAAAAAAGTCACAGCTCATCTTTTTCCTTTAAGCTTTGGTATCAGTGTAGATCAGTGGATTGGATCGACCTTGCCGTGGTGCATCTCGTGAGTACCCATTCATTGGGGAAACTGACGATCCTTCCTAGCCGACTGAATCCACATGGATCCCAGTCACTTTCAAAGCCAGCAACGAGCAGCTCCTGACAGCTTTCAAGCTGTTGGTCCTGCTCTTCGAGTCCTCCAACTTAATGTTGAGGGGCTGCCCTTTGCCAAACACGTTCTTATTGGTCAATTGGCGATACAGCATCAGGCAGGTGTTATCTGCCTACAAGAAACACATATAGCAGTCGATGAAGCTGCTCGATTCACCATCAGTGGATTCGATTTAATATGCTATAATCTCCATCCTAAACACGGCCGAGCCATCTACGCCAAATCATGTCTTGCGGACGTTTACCATACGGTCTCTTTGACCTTCTATGACTCCATTACTATTGGAACTATTCAGCTCGTCAACGTATATAAGCCTCATGGGATAATGAGGTCCTGCCTAGCCCGAATCACCCAGCCGTTTACGTTGGAGACTTTAATAGTCATCACCAAGACTGGGGATATTCCTCCACTCGTGCTGACGGCTCTATCTTAGCCGACTGGGCTTCAGCGAATGACCTCTCCCTATTATTCGATCCCAAACAGCCAGGCTCTTTTCACAGTGCTAGATGGAATAAAGACTCGTCACCCGACCTGTGCTGGATTAGCACAGTCAACAGCCAAGCCTTTCCCGCTACGAGACAAGTTCTCAAGATCTTCCCGCACAGTCATCACCGCCCAGCTATCATCCACATTGGTCTCCAGCTCCCACTGGTTCTGTGCTTGGAGAAACTAAGATGGAACTTTTGGAAAGCAAACTGGCGTCTGTTCAGTGATCTTACCAACAAATCTATTCCTGCAATTCCAATTAACTCTATCCCCTCTGAAGATTCCTACAGGCGCTTCCGTCAAGCCATCTTTAAAGCAGCTTCCCAAGCCATTCCTCGTGGGAGACGTGCTAACTATACGCCTTGTCTTGATGCTGAATGCGAGCAACTACTAAAGCAGTTTGATGAGTCGGGCGACCCAGATGTGGCTGACCATCTCATTGCCTCCCTGGATGCAGCACGCCAAGCCTGCTGGCAACAACTCACGGAAAGTCTGAACTTCACCCACTCAAGTAGGAAGGCCTGGAAGCTTCTTCACAGACTGGGTGCCAGTAGCCAACCCCCTCCCGTCTCCCATCCTCCCGTATCTCCAAACTCAGTGGCCAGTCACCTAACTCAAGTTGGACGTGCTAAGATCGACCCAGTCTGGAAAAGAGAAATTTCCCACGAGTGGTCATCCCACTTCCAGTTATCTTGTCCATCTCCAAAACTCTTTCTCTTTACACTGTCTGAACTGGAAGACGCTTTGAAGAGGGTTAAACCGGGAACAGCTGCTGGCTATGATAACATCACCCCAGAACTCATTCTTAACCTGGGTCCCGCGGCAAAGAAGTGGCTCGCTTCATTCCTGTCCCACATTTTGGAATCTGAGTCTATGCCCAAAGTTTGGCGTCGTGCGAAGATAATAGCGGTTTTGAAACCAAAGAAAGACCCAACACTGGCCGCCAGCTATAGACCAATTTCTCTCCTTTCCGTGTGTTACAAACTCCTTGAGAGGCTGCTTCTGCCACGTATTTCTCATCTTACAGAGAAGTTCCTATCACCCGCCCAAGCTGGTTTCCGCCCAGGAAGATCTACCTGCGAACAAGCCCTGGCCCTCTCAACTTACATTGAAAATGGATTCCAGAAGAATTTAAAGACGGGTGCTGTCTTTGTTGATCTCACAGCAGCCTATGACACGGTCTGGCACCGTGGTCTCCTAGTCAAGATCTCAAGATGCGTGCCTCCATGGGTGGCCAACACTATATCGTTTCTTCTCCAAAACAGAAGATTCCGGGTGCATCTGGGTGACAAGTCTAGCAGATGGAGACTTGTCTCAAGTGGCCTCCCCCAGGGCTCTGTTCTGGCTCCTACGCTATTTAATATTTACATCAATGACCTCCCAGAAACTTCTTCAAGGAAGTTCATCTGCTGTGCAACTCAGGCATCCAAGTTCGACATCCTCGAGGAAACACTCACGAAAGACATCTCTGATATCTGATTACTGTAAAAAATGGCGACTAATCCCTAGCACTGCAAAAACGGTATCATCTGTTTTCCATCTACACCATGCCTCGGCCTCGCGTGAGCTTAATGTGCAGCTTGGCGATACGAGAATCCGGCATGAAGCCCAGCCAGTCTATCTTGGCGTTACTCTCGATTGCACTCTGTCATTTCACGAACATCTCATAAAAACTGCAGCAAAGGTGGGCGTGAGGAATAACATCATTGCAAGACTGGCCAGCTCCTCATGGGGCGCGAGCGCTTCCACACTACGATCATCATCTCTGGCATTATGCTATTCCACTGCAGAATACTGTGCCCCAGTATGGTTCCGTAGCCCCCATGTCCACTTGGTCGATTCCAAATTATATTCCTCCATGAGGATAATTTCTGGAACCATCCGTTCCACCCCGGTCCCATGGCTGCCAGTTCTTAGCAACATCGCCCCGCCAGATATTCCTCGGGATGCGGCATCATCTAAGTTCATTTCCCACGTCTACGCTCGACCGGACCTGCCAATATAAGCAGATATCTTCGCCCACCCTGTCCAACGCTTGACGTCTCGTCACCCAATCTGGTCCCCTATGCCTACACTGAACTTCTCTGTTCCAGTCTCTTGGAAACAGAGCTGGCAGTCAGCTGAGGTAAAGAACAAACACCTCATCAGAGACCCCTGCAAGCGTCAACCCGGCTTTGACCTAGCACGTTATGATTGGGCCCTCCTCAATCGCTATCGAACAGGCCATGACTGGTGCACCGCTATGTTCCATCGCTGGGGAGCCAGAGACGACCTGAACTGCCCCTGCGGCTACAGACAGACTATGACCCACATAGTCAACAACTGCCACCTCTCCAGATTCAAAGGAGGTCTCGAAACTTTACATCAGGCTCAACCTGACGCTGTTGACTGGCTACGGAAGAAGGGCAAACGCTAGAAGAAGAAGTGTAGATAACATATCAAACACATACAAAGACTTAAATATAGCCAAAGCTTAGATTTTGGAAGAGGACCAGTCCCTTGAGGACTCCTAGCAAGCAAGGTGTTTCCTCTGTGTGGGCGTAGCAAAAGGCAATGTGTGATGAAGTGGTTAAACAAGGAAGGGATGCCCTGGTGAGAAGGGAGGGGCAGAGAGTAAAAGTCAACATATTTGTGCTTCAGTCCTGATTCTATCTCAGCATTTCTCATATGATCTTAACCTTTTTTCTGGCCCACAGGGGTTTTGCACCTGCTTTATTTCACTGTGCTTGGCAAACTCTCTCTCTTTTCCCTTCCAATCTAAGACAGGGAGAAAGAGACAGAGAAGGAGACACCAGAGCACCTGCTACACATGGTGCTCCCACACCATAGGTCCTTACACATGGTAAAATGTGCACTCTACTGGGTGAGCTATCTCCTAGTAGAGTGATAGTTTTTTTTTTTTGTTTTTTTTTTTGCCTCCAGGGTTATTGCTGGGGCTCGGTGCCTGCACTATGAATCCATTGCTCCTGGAGGCTATTTTTCCCCTTTTGTTGCCCTTGTTTTTATCATTTTTGTTGTAATTATTATTGTTATTATTGCTGTCATTGCTGTTGGGTAGGACAAAGAGAAATTGAGAGAGATGGGAAGACAGAGAGGAGGAGGGAAAAACAGACACCTGCAAATCTGTGAAGTGACACCCCCCCCCCCCCCCGGCAGGTGGGGAGCCGGGGCTCAAACTGGGATCCTTGTGCTGGTCCTTGTGCTTGGCACTGTGTGCTCTTAACTCTCTGCACTACTGCCCAGCCCCGATATTAATTATTTTAAAGACTGAGTAGCTGCCACTATAAAATGGAATGGTAGTAACTGCCTCATTGATTATCCTGAGTTGTAGGGTAGACCAAAAGATAAAAATGAATACAAAACACATTTTTTATACAAATGTTTTTTAAAAAAACTTATTTATTTTTCCTTTTGTTGCCCTTGTTTTATTGCTGTATTTATTATTATTGTTGTTGTTAATGATGTCATCATTATAGGATAGGACAGAGAGAAATGGAGAGAGGAGGGGGAGAAAAAGATAGACACCTGCAGACCTGCTTCACCGCCTGTGAAGTGACTCCCCTGCAGGTGAGGAGCCGAGAGCTGGAACCATGATCTTTATGCCAGTCCTTGTGCTTTGCACCACGTACGTATGCTTAACCCACTGTGCTACTGCCCGACTCCCGCAATACACTTCTTAAAGTCATAAGGCACTGGAAACAATCATTAAATTAATGAATACAAGATGAAATACTTTTTGATAATGATTATGAGGTTTCTCAGAAGGAGGGACTATGATCTTTAGGATCATGTTTGTCAGAGTTTCTAGTTTTAATCATTCACATGCTAGGTAACTAGAGCTAAAAGCTTCTCTGAGCATTAGCTTACCCACTGCAAAATGGAGTTAATGTTATCTATGCAAGAAGATGGCCATAAGAATTAAGTGACATAACAAAAAAATCTGGGCATATAAGGAGCTCAGATGTATGAATTCCTTCCATACTCAATCAAGGGACATGTGACTTGTTGATTTGCTTCATTCATCAAAGTTTCTGTAGTACTTACTTTTTTCTGTAAATCTAAAATTGTCCTACAAAATTGTCTCTTTTTTTTTTTTTTTACTGAGTGCTATAAAGATTGAGAAAGGGCACTCTGGAGCCAGACTGCTTTGGTTTCACTAGCTCTGCCACTTACTAGCTGGATGATCTGGGGAGATTTATGTAACAGCTCTGTCTTGTCCCCACACAAATAAACCCTCTGCAATTTTTTGCTAATAACATATCATTATTATTTGATATTGTACTCAACAAATGGGATACAGCCATGAACAGGCAGTTAAAACAAAGCACTGTGAGGCCAGGGGTATAGTTCATTGGTAGAGCAAAGAACTTGCACATGTGAAGTCCCAGGTTTGATCCCTGGCACTGCGTAGACTGAATGAGCAAAGATTTAGTCTCTTGTAAGAAAAAGAAGTAAATATAACTTGAAAGAAACTTAAGCATTTTGAAATAATCTCCCATGATCTTAAACTTACAGAAATGTAGGCCCAAAGAGGTTAAGCAATTATGCCAATACCTCACAACTTGCTAGAGTGGACTAGGGAAGAAAGTAGTCAGAAAGTTCCAGATTGAAAGCTGTTTCTCCAGTACCAGATGCTGAGTAACCAGCATGGTCCAGATTCAACCTTGGAAACTGAAGATCTCACCATTTGGATTTCTTTAATCTTTGTTAATATTAAACAAGAACAAGGGCTGGGTCCCTCAGAAACTTCCTGTAAAGGGAGCAGATCAATAGTTGGTAGGGTCTGAAGAGTGTACAATACTGTGGGCTCTCTTAATGAAAGAAGTACATGAACCTAAAAGTAAGTAACAAGTCTTGGGGGGGATCAGGTGGTGTTTCAGCTTATTGAGCAAACACATTACCATGTGAAAGGACCAGGGTTTGAGTCCCCTGCTTCTTACCTACAGGGGAGGAGCTTCACAGTGGTGAGGCATGGCTGCAAATTTCTTTCTGTGTCTCTTTCTCTATCTACATTCCCCTCCCTTCTGAATTTCTATGTTTCCTATCTAATAAAAAATTAAAAAATAATAAAAAGAAAAAATGGCCACCAGAAGTGTAGTCACTGAGCCCCAGTGATAACGCTGGTAACACAAGGGGCAATAGACAAAAACCCAAACCAAAACAAACAAACAAAAAAAAGAAAAAAAAAACACAGAAGGGAGTCATGGGGAGTTGGGTGGTAGTGCAGCAGGTTAAGCGCATGTGGCGCAAAGCACAAGGACCAGCATCAGGATCCCGGTTTGAGCCCCCGGCTCCCCACCTGCAGGGGAGTCACTTCAGAAGTGGAGCAGGTCTGCAGGTGTCTATCTTTCTGTCCTCCTCTCTGTCTTCCACTTTTCTCTCCATTTCTCTCTGTCCTATCCAATAATGATCCAATAACAACAACAATAATAACTAAAACAATAAAAACAAGGGCAACAATAAGGGAAAATGAATAAATATTTAAAAATAAAAAAAAGGAGGGACACATGGAAGCTCAAGGCTCTAAAATTTTATTTATTTTGGATAAAGACAGAGAGGAAAGGGGGAGATAGGAAGAGAGACACATGCAACATGTATTTTCACCACTTGTGAAGCTTCCCCCCTACAAATGGGGACTGGGGGATTTGAACCCTGGTTCTTGTGCACTGTAATGTGTGTGCTCAACCAGGTGAGTCACCACCTGGCCCCAGGGCTCTAAATTTAATCATTTAAGCAGCTTCCTGGTAAATCCAGCTCTACTCCTATTACCTAATTTCCTTTCCCCTTCCTCTTCTTTTCATCCATCTCACTTGCACCTTTCTTGACATCTAGCACCCACTGCGCACCAGAGAGTAACTTCAGAGACTGTATTACAATCAGACGACACTGGCCTCCCCATGGCGCCCGGCGTGCAGCGGCTACAAGCAGCAGCCTCCTGGGCAGTGCAGCCTGTTGCATGTGTAGCTGCCCTAAGGGGCCCTGGAGACAGCCCTTCCTGCTCGGTGCTCATTTTATGCCCAACCTTCTGCTGTCCCTAGTCTCAGGCTCCAGACAGGGATGCGAGGTGCTTTTGGGAAGCCCCAGGGCACTGTGGCCAGATCATCATGTCCATCTGCACCGAGTTGCAGAACAAGGAGCATGTGATTGAGACCCTGCGCAGGGCCAACTTCAAGTTCCCTGGACGCCAGAAGATCCCCATCTCCAAGAAGTGGGGCTTCACCACGTTTAATGTAGATGAGTTAGAAGACATGGTGGCCGAAAAGTGCCTCCTCCCAGAGGGCTGTGGAGTCAAATACATTCCCAACCGTGGTCCCCTGGACAAGTGGTAGGCCCTGTACTCCTGAGAGCCTCAGAGGTATCCCTTAATCGGTAACAACGAATCAAGATCCTGCTTAAAAAAAAAAAAAAAAAGCACTGGATTCTTGAGAATAAGGTCCTGGACTCTATTCTGGCCACGTGTGTCGCCAGAGTGATGCTTTGGTTGATTCTCTCTCTGTTTCCTGAGCACTGCTCAGCTGTGGCTCATGGTGCTGGGGACTGAATATAGGGCTTTGGAGACTCAGCCATGAGAGTCTCTTTGCATTTCCAGCATACTGGCTAGCCCCGACCCATAAATAAATCTTTTAAAAAGTATGTATCTGGGAGTTGGGCGGTAGTGCAGCGGGTTAAGCGCAGGTGGTGCAAAGTGCAAGGACCAGCAAAAGGATCCCGGTTCGAGCCGCCGGCTCCGACCTGCAGGAGAGTCACTTTACAGGCGGTGAAGCAGGTCTGCAGGTGTCTATCTTTCTCTCCCCCTCTCTGTCTTCCCCTCCTCTCTCCATTTCTTTCTGGTCTATCCAACAATGACATCAATAACAATAATAATAACTACTACAACAAAACAAGGGCAACAAAAGGGGAATAAATAAATAAAAATTATTTTAAAAAAACAATCAGACGACAAAACTGGACTTTACCCAAACTGTGAAAAGTGCATATTTTTTTTCTGGATCTAAAAGAACAAAAATGTAAGACTAACCTGTGAGGGATGTGCAACTGTGTCTGAGTGCTAAACCTTTGGTAGACCACAATGTAGCTAGAGGCTACAGGTTTTCTATTCACATCTGTAGGTGGAGTTAAGCACAAGTTCAATAATCCTCTCAGTCTGGGGTGGTAGTAGTGATGATAGAACCATCTAGAGGCAAGGATAGTTGGGCATCTTCATGTGTAATTAATATATTTCTGAACACAGCTTCTGATCTCATGTTCACACTAGCTCCAATAGTGTGGTTTCAGAAAAAAAGACCCATCTGACAGATTGGAGACTGGGGTCCATAGTGACTGGCCAAGGTCAATGGGCTCTTCAGTGGTAACATTTGACTTTGAGGAATGACTTCTAGTACAGAGCCTTTTCTCATTCCATAGAAACTGTGATCTCCCTTTCAGATTGCTTTTTGCAGGCACGATGCCGAAGGATGAGGCTTAAAGTTTGACTCTGAACACTTCTAATTCTCTTTCTACAGCACCATCATTCTCACAGAGGACACAGAGACTGCACAAAGAACCCATAGGGGAAGAAAAATAAGTAGAAGCCATTTTGTGAGTAATTTTGGGATGGGAACTTGTGGGGAGAGGGGGTGGTGGAGAATTTTCTGAGCAGGATTATCCAGTTGAGTCATCTATCTTTAGCCTCTGATTTGCATAGTGTCTCACCTCTGCCTCCTCCCTGGGGGCAGCAACATCACCCCAGCCTGAAGCTGGGATTGCATGTCCTTCACCATTTGTCCCCAGCAGCCTGCTCAATCAGGGGCTGGCCAAGAGCCACTGAACCTGAGCAGGAGGGGAGGAAGCCACCCAGTGGCTGTCAGCTTTCCCGGCTGACTCAACTCGCTCTCCCCTCTTTCCAGCCCCACACAGCCTCCAGCCGCCTAACTTTCCATTTTCAGGCCAGCCCGGACTTCCTCCGGGTTCTCAGTTGGGGCACCCCCCACCCGGCCCCACTGTCCGGGGCGCCTGTCTGCAGCCTGGAGCTGCCAACAGTGAAGTCGGGAACCCAGCCTGCTCGCCCCGCGGGCTGGCTCTCCAGACAATTAGAATCTGCAGTTGAGTTCGGAATATAGGTCAAGGTGCTCTCCGAAGGGACCAGGGGAGGATCACCTGACTGGGAGTGGTGACTCAGCGGGAAGCGAAGGGGTGGGAGCCGGAATCTCCTGGCCCGCAGGGCCTGCAGGAGGAGGTCAAGTTGTCTCGGTCAGGCTGTCAGTCAGGGCGGAGGGGGGGAGGGGAGGAGAAGGAGGAAGGAGCTACTGGAGATCGAAGGGAAGATCAAATGACCTCTGGTGACCTTTGCAAAGTGGAATCCAAATCCACTCCAGAGCAGGCTTGTCACCCTGGGTGTAGCTGAAGTCACTCCCAGGTCAAACTGCCTGCTTGCCTGCCTGCCTCTCTCTGTGGCTGTAAAGACCTAATTAGCTGCCTCCTCTGCCAACGTGGGGGCGGCGGGGGGGGGGGGGAGCGCAAAGGAAAAGAAATCTCCTCACTCCAGACTCTGTGGACCCAGCCCCCAGCCCCCAGCCCCCACCCCCCTACACACATACACACACACAAAGAAACTAAAGCCATCAGGGTATTACCACACAAAGGCAGCCATCACTCCTAGAGTCAACGCAAGTTTTTCTCCCCCAGTGAATTTTGAATATGAAAATTACTAACCCATTTTATTTTACATCTCCACGCGGCAAGGGCCTCCTTTCTAGGGTGCGGCAGTGGCTGCAGTTGCTGGAACAGCAGCTGCTCTGTCTGAGCCTCACTTCCTCTGGCTCCAGCTGCAGGTTCCTCCAGGCCAAGCTGGGAGTTTCCTCATTCTTAGGGCTTTCAGCTTTGCTAGCAGGCCACCCTCACCTCCCACCCCCCAGCTGCTCACCACCCTCTGTGGGTAGCACTTCTGGGACTCCCTGGTTCCATGAGTCAGAGCCAGGCTGGAGACAGACAGCAGGCTTCCTTTATTAAATCAGCCTCCTGCCCTGTACACCACAGAGGGAAGCTATAATTACCCGTTTGGCCAGGCTCTGAGAACTGAGCCACAGACTAGGAGGGATGGTTCCTGATTCCTGCATTTATCTAGTGCACTCCAGTTTGGAAATAACAACAGCCAGGGCTTTAGGCCTGTGACACATATATCAGATGCTTTGCATATGTAATGGAGTGCAGTGGACCTGGATACCAATGTAGGCTGCTAGAAAATTTGCTATGTTAAAGCTGCCAGGTGTTTTTGTTCTGTTGTGAAATGCTTCCTGCCTCACTGCCAGTCTTATCTGAGACAGGCTGCTCACTGCTGATGTGGGTTTTTAAGAGATAAAGGAAAAGCAAACAAATATTGTTTGGGATCTTCAGAACTGTTTTATCCTTTAGACATACAGAGACACCAAATCTCACTCCTCCCCTCAGAAATGTTTGAAAACTGAAAAAAAAAAATACTTGCTCCAAAATAAAGCCACAAAATCAAAACAATATATTCTTCTTTATTAGCCATGCAATTAAGCATTTTAGAAATTTATTTAGTTATGAGAGGAACGGTGGAGAGAGAGAAACAGAGCATAACTCTGGCATATGTGTCACTGGGGTTCAAACTGAGGACTTCATGCAACCCAGTCCAGAGTGCTACCCAGTGAATCACATTCTGGGCTGCCCTCAGTTTAGTGTTGATTGGTTCATTCACTCATTCATTCACTCCTGGTAACATATTAATGGTAATTAACCTTGGTAGTTACCTGGTAATGTGTCAATGGTAATTCATTGAATCAATGCTTTTTTTTTTTTTTTTGCTTCCAGGGTTATTGCTGTGGTTCGGTGCCTGCACTACAAATCCACTGCTACTGGAGGCTATTTTTCCCATTTGTTGCCCTTGTTGTTGTGCTTGTTTTAGTTGTTACGGCTGTCATAGTTGTTGTTGGATAGGACAGAGAGAAAATGGAGAGAGATGGGAAGACAGAGGAGGAGGAGAGAAAGATAGATACCTGCAGACCTGCTTCACCACTTGCGAAGTGACCTCCTGTGGAGAGCTGGGGCTCGAACCAGGATCCTTATGCAGGTCCTTGTGCTTTGCGCCATGTGCTCTTAGCCCACTGTGCTACTGCCCGACTCCTGAATGAATGCTCTTTTTTTTTAGCCAACTCTGCATCAGATGCATTTTTTTGACAACCAACTAAAGATACAGATATAGGCAAGACAAACATTCTCTTCCTATGGCTCCATAATTGATACATGACTGAGATAGTAAAAGATTGATAAGAGCACAACATAGAACAGAATTTGGGGAGTTGTTGGTAAGGGATAAATTCATATCTCATGATATTTGGGGATAAATTTGTAGAATAGATCTCTCATCAGATCTATGTAATAGTTGCTCAGAAATTATAAGCAATTATAAATTGAGCTTCATTTGACTACTGTAAAATGATAATTTAAAAAAACCTTGTTTATAATCAGAATGTGTATGCAAGTTCCATACTTTTGATAGGAGATTTTAAAAAGTATGTACCATAGCATCTTACCTACCTGTAGCTATAGGTAAGTAAAGACACTACATTTAGAGTTTATTGTGGTGTCAGGCCATAGCACAGCGGGTTAAGCGCACATGGCGCAAAATGCAAGGACTGGCATAATGATCCCAGTTCGAGCCCCCGGCTCCCCACCTGCAGGGGAGTCACTTTACAGGCAGTGAAGCAGGTCTGCAGGTGTCTATCTTTCTCTCTGTCTATTTTTCCTCTCTGTCTTCCCCTCCTCTCTCCATTTCTCTTTGTCCTATCCAACGACGATGACTTCGGTAACAACAATAATAATAAATACAACAATAAAAAAACAATAAGGGCAACAAAAGGGAAAATAAATAAATATATAAAACTTAAAAAAAGGTTTATTGGACACCTACAATATAGTGGCTAAGGGCTTGGTTGTCAGATGCCAGGCTTCAGATCCTGGCTGCATCATTTACTACTTGCATGATTCTGGGAAAGCTAATTTTAATTTCTCAAATTTTATATGGGAGGAGTAATACAGTCTACCTTATTGGGTTTCTAGAATGATTAAATGAGATAATAAAAATGAAGGTGTTCATTAACCTAGTATCTGACACTTAGTAAGAGCTCAATAAATGCTGCCTATTATTATTGTTGTTGCTAAATTGATGACACTGATGATAATGATGAGGAACCAGGCACTGTGCTAAGGATCAGTTGACTAAGACAGTGACATGGTCTCATGGAAGAGGCTTTGCAAGCATATGGTACTTCATTAAATCCTCATGGATACCTTGTGAGGTGAACCCCACAGACCTTTGTTAACCATACCAGGATATCCAATAAAAATGAGCAGACTGGGGAGTCGGGCAGTAGCACAGCGGGTTAAGCGCACGTGCTGCCAAGCACAAGGACCAGCTTAAGGATCCCAGTTCAAGGCCCCAGCTCCCTACCTACAGGGGAGTCGCTTCACAAGCGGTGAAGCAGGTCTGCAGGTATCTTTCTCTCCCTCTCTCTGTCTTCCCTTCCTCTCTCCATTTCTCTCTGTCCTATCTAACAATGAGGATATCATCATCAACAACAATAATAACTACAACAATAAAATAACAAGGGCAAAAAAAGGGAATAAATAAATAATTTTTTTTAAAAAATGAGCAGACTGCAAGAGGTGTTGTTTAATAAAATTTACATTAAAAATAAATAAATGGGCAGGGGTAGATAGTATAATGGTTTTGCAAACAGACTGTCATGCCTGAGAATCTGAAGTTCCAGATTCAATCCCTGGCACCGCTATAAACCAGAGCTGATCAGTGCTCTGGTAAAATAAATTAAAAAAATAAGAAGTCCAGGGTCAGTGAAATAGTTCACACAATAGTGTGCTGTTTTGCCATGTGCTCAACCCAGGCTTGAGTCCAGACCTCACTACAGCTTTGGTGCTGTGGTTTCTGTCACATACACTCTCTCTCTCTCTCTCTCTCTCTCTCTGCCTCTTTATCTAAAAAGTTTTCTGGTCCTATTCACAACTCTGACACAGTCCTCCCAGACAATACTTTTAGCCTCCATGCACATTAGTTGTCTGGCCTAGGCAAAAATTAGTAAAGTCATGGGCCCATCAGAATGTAGCTAAAATAGACTCCTGAGCTTCTTCCAACATGAAGACCCCAAATCTCATCTGCTATACTCTTACCTTTAGTTCTTGATTATTAAACAATTTGTTCCGGTATATATATATTTTTTTATTTATTTTATTTGCCTCTAGGGTTATTGCTGAGGCTCAGCATCTGCACTATGAATCCACTGCTCCTGGAGGCCATTTTTCCCATTTTTGTTGCCCTTGTTGTTAATGTTATTGCTGCTGTTGTTGTTGGATAGGACAGAGAGAAATTGAGAGAGGAGGGGAAGACAGAGAAGTTGAGAGAAAAACAGACACCTGCTGACCTGCTTCACTGCTTGTGAAGTGACCCCCACTGCAGGTGGGGACCCCGGGGCTTGAACCTGGATCCTTACGCTGGTCCTTGCACTTTGTGTCATGAGAGCTTAACCCACTGCGCTGCTGCTTGGATCCCTCTGTTTTATATATTAATGCTTTTTAGCCACCAAATTGCAGATGCTACTACCATGACGCCAACTTGACTTTCCTGGGCAGATGACCTCACCAATATGTCCTGGAACACCACATCCCCAGAGCCTTACCTGACTAGGGAAAGGCAGAAACAAGCTGGGGAGGGGCCAGGTGATGGTGTACCTGGTTGAGCATACATATTACAGTGTGCAAGGATCTGGGTTCAAGCCCCCAGTCCCCACCTGCAAGGAGAAAGCTTTGTGAGTAGTGAGTGAAGCAGGGCGGCAGGTGTCTCTCTCTCTGTCTCTCTCCCTTCCTGTCACTCCCTTCCCTTTCAATTTCTGGCTGTCTCTATCCAATAAATGAATAAAGATAAAAAAATTAAACCTAAAAAAAAAAAAAAACTGTTCCTTAATAAAAGAAGAAGGGGAGGAGGAGGAGGAGGAGGAGGAGGAAGAGGAGGAAGAGGAGGAGGAGGAGGAAGCAGAAGGAGGAGGAGGAAGGAGGAGGAGGAGGAAAGAAAGAAAGAAACAAATAAGCTGGGGGGTCTGGACTGACCTGCCAACATCCATGTCCAGTGGAGAAGCAATTACAGAAGCCAGACCTCCCACCTTCTGCACCTCATAAAGATCTTTGGTCCATGCTCCCAGAGGGATAAAGAATAGGGAAACTTCCAATGAAGGGGATGGGATATGGAACTCTGGTGATGGGAATTATATGGAATTGTACCCCTCTTATCCCACAATTTTGTCGATCATTATTAAATCACTAGTAAAATACATTTTTATAAAGGTGATAATGTTTAAATGCTGGGAGGAAATGTAAATGGGTATGATATGTGTGCTGTTGTTAAGATGATAAATTATTACATTCATATGGGGGGGCAAAGTATTGGAAAAGGCAGAAGTACAGAGGAGGAATGAGCGGTAGCCTCACAGATGTGTACTATATTATAAAGAGGTGAACACATATAGTGAAGAACCAGATGCATGTTGTAGAAGTTCCAATTGAAGATAAAAGAGTGCTGGGACCAGGAGATAAAGTCACCTGGTAGTGCATACTTTACTGTGCTAGAGAGCCTGGGTTTGAGCCCCCACCACCATATGAGAAAACCACAGCATACTGGGGAGAGGGGTTGGTTCATGAGTAATGGAACAGTGCTATGGTGTCTCTCCTTCTCTGTGTCTCTACTTAGCTGGTACTGAAGAAAGTGTCTGCTGGGAGCATGTTCAAATGAATGAATGAATGAGAGTCTGATGCTTTATCCACTGCACCACCTCCTGGACCCCGCATGGGTTCAGTCTGAAAGATCTACTCTCGGGTATGAAATAACCTTGGGAGGGTGTGGGTATGTCAAGAGACAGAGTGGATAGCAGACAGTGATGCTGGGAAGGAAGGTGTGTTTTTCCACAAAGACTGAACATTTAACATTGGTTGTGGGAACCCTTTCATATATAAGTGACTAGTTGTTAAGCAGCTTCAGAAAGGTCACCTGTGGTCAGAGGATAAGGGTGAACTGCCACTATGAGGAGATTGAGGAAATGCTGCCCTCAGAGTCCAGTGCAGGACCTGGGTCTCCATGTGATGACAGGCCCCCAGTTGTCTCTCCCCGGGGTCTTTGCCAGGCTTCCCCCTGCCTCTTTCTTTCAGACAGACATCCAGCTCCTGTGCATCATGTTCTTAGATGGGATCAGCCCTGGCCCTCTTGACCCTGACAGGGATGATTGCAGAAAACCCCATTCTAGTGGGTAACTCTGGGTGCCACCTTGAGAAGTGAGGTTTGACCACTAATCCCACAGTCCTAGCATCCTCTATTCTATGGGAGCTCAGGGGGAAAGTGGACAGCTGGGCTGTGAGGCTCATGAACCATAGGCTAGAATAGGTGTTATTCATTGAAAAGTTTCTCCCTGTGCTCCGTGCCCCCTACCACTCCCAGGCTGGCATCAAGCAGAAGGACACTCAGCAGAAAAATGGTTGACTGACTGACTTCATGCACAAAACCTGAGCTCTCAGGTGAGCGAAGGGTAGAATTGCCTCTCCATTGGTAGGGTCAGGATTTTCAGGGTTCTAGGGGCTGCATATATGCCCTTTTCCATTCCAGAACAATCATGGCTGTCTATCATGAGAGAGCAGAGAAACTAGAGTCAGAAAGACCCTTGATCAAGTTGTTTAATTTCTCACTGTTCCTTTAGCTTAATTCTTCAAACTTCAACTTCTTGTCTCTACAATCATATTCTATCTATTGAGTTGTCAAAAAGGTCATGACGTATTTTCCTGTCTATGCAAAAATGCATCATGACTTTTCCAGCAACCCAATAGCTTATCTGTTCTATTAGATTGCTTTTGTCCGACTTTGAAGTGCTAGTATAAACCATGAAATATAATGGAGAACAAAGTGCTTATTAAACTGAAAGATTCAGTGTATTCACTGGAGACACATAAGCACTTTGAGGATTAGAACCCCTGACTCCCTCTTGGCTGTATTCTTTGGGTCAAGGACAGTGCCTGGAATTTAATGGATAGCCAATAAAAATATCACTGAGTGCCTGGGGAAGTAGGCCTGTGGTGGGTTAGAGCACTGCTGGACTGTAAACTTGACGTCCCAGATTTGATGCCAGCATTCAATATGCACTAGTCTTAGTGTCTCTCTTTCTCTATAAGTGAATCTTTAGGGCCAGGGATAAGCGTAGTGGCCACGCAAAAGACTTTCATGCCTGAGGCTCTGAAGCCCCAGGTTCAATCCCCAGCACTACCATAAGCCAGAGCTGAGTGATGCTCTGGTCACACTCTATGTCTCTCTCTCTCTCATTAAATGGAATACATAAAATATAAAAAAAGTAAAAGAAACCAACATTTAAAAATATGCCTTAAACTCTGAATGCATAAATCAGATTATTACAGATTAGTGTAAAAATAAAAATGATAATAATTGCAAATATTGATTGCATCTTGACTAAGTACAAGACATAGTACTAAATTTATACAAAGAAAATTCCATTTAAACCTCACAACAATTCAATGAAAGAATATCAGAATTATTTGCATTTTGTCTTCCTAGGTGGTCTTTGGGAGACAGTGTTTTTCCCAAGGTCACATAGCTAGTTAAATAGGTTGTTACCCAAGATATGAATTAATGAATTTTGTGAGGCCTGTCTCATGAAAGTTGAGTACAAGCAGCCTTAGTGCCCAAAAGGCCACTATGACAATAACTGGATTTTGACAACCTTTTCACTCTTCAAGATTCCAATATAGCTGTGTCTCCTGTCAGGATGTTTAGTTAACAAGGAATTGCATAAATGACATATGCTTATGTGTTCCACAATTGGCTGTACCATACAGCCCGGATGAGTAGGAGACTATACCACCTAGGCTTGTATAATTAATTACATCCTATGATGTTTGCACAAAACCAAAATCATCTAGTAGCTTATTTCTCTAAATGTATCCTGGTTCTTAAGTGATGCATGACTATATTAATGTGTAGACATCTCTGGAACACAGTTATACCTAATCAAAGAACAACATGGTTTATTTGTTTGCTTCCTAAGTGTGGACAACAGCCCTCTTTGCTGGGATGGGAATCATGGAGGAGGGCAGTGCTTTGGTTACTATTGTGCTTGTACAAGATTCTAGGTTCATTTATTCAACCACACATTTAAATGTATTTATTTATTTATTTATTGCCACCAGGGTTATCATTGGGGCTCAATGACTGCATGACAAATCTACCACTCCAACAGTCAATCTCTCTCTCTCTCTCTTTTTATATTATTATTTTTATTTACTTTAATGAGAGAGAAATAGAGAGTGGAAGACCAGAGCACTGGTCTGCTCTGGTTTTATAGTGGTGCTGGGGATTGAACCTGGGACCTCAAAACCTCAGGCATGAAGGTCTTTTGCAGAACCATTATGCTGTCTCCCCAACCCTCTTTCTCTCTTTCTTATTTTTCTTTCTTTCTTTCTCTCTCTCTCTCTTTTTTTTTAAACAAGTGCCTCTTTTTTTAAAAAAAGATTTTATTTATTTGTTAATGAGAAAGATAGGAGGAGAGAGAAAGAGCCAGACATCACTCTGGTACATGTGCTGCCAGGGATTGAACTCGGGACCTCACGCTTGAGAGTCCAATGCTTTAACCACTGCACCACCTCCTGGACCACTTTCTTTCTCTTTTTGATAGACACAGAGAGACATTGAGAGGGAAGGAAGATCTAGATTAGGAGTGACAAAGAGAGACACCTGCAGCATGGCTTCACCATTCATAAAGTTTCCCCCTGTAGGTAAGGACCTGGGGCTTGAACCCAGGTCCATGTGCATAGTAATGTATGCACTCTACTAGGTGTACCACAGCCCAGCTGCTCCCTTATTTTTAATTCATAGGGCTGGCAAGAGAGTTTACCTTTGAGTGTGCTTTCTATTCTATGCTCATGACCCAAGACTGAGACCCACTCCCAATGAACGCACTAGGAGAGACTTCCTTGCTGTGTTGTTTTCCCCTCTTTGCCTCTGTCCCTGTGGGTCTCCTTCTATCTGAAAAATGTTGACCCAGTGAGTGAAGCTCCAGCAAAAAAAAAAAAAAAAATCAAACACAGAAGTAAGTTCAGTCTGGGATATGGTGCAGCAGATAAGGTCTGGGACCCTTAAGTATTAGGTCCCAAATTCAATCCCCAGCATCACATGTGCTTCAGTGTTGCTCTAGTTCTCTCTCCACCTCTTTGAAATACATACATACATGTGTACATAAATCTTTTTAAAACTTAAAATAAAAACTAGTTGTTTTTTTTAATATTTATTTTATTTATTTATTTATTTCCTTTTGTTGCCCTGGTTGTTTTTTTATTGTTGTAGTTATTATTGTTGTTGTTGTTGGATAGGACAGAGAGAAACGGAGAGAGGAGGGGGAGACAGAGAGGAGGAGAGAAAGACAGACACCTGCAGACCTGCTTCACCACCTGTGAAGCGACTCCCCTGCAGGTGGGGAGCCGGGGTTCGAACTGGGATCCTTATGCCGGTCCTTGTGCTTTGTGCCACCTGCGCTTAACCCACTGCGCTACAGCCCGACTCCCGTTTTTTGTTTTTTTTTTTTAAAGTGGCCTGGGGCTGGGTAGTGGCGCACTTGGTTAAGTATACAGGTTACAGTGCACAAGAATCCAGGTTTGAGCACCCAGTCCCCACCTGCATGGGGAAAGCTTCAGGAGTGGTGAAGCAGGGCTGCGGGTGTCTCTCAGTCTCTCTCCCTTCCCTCTTGATTTCTGGCTGTCTCTAGCCAATAAATAAAGATTTAAAAAAAAAAAAAAAAAAGGAAAGAAACTCAGAACAACAAGCTTCACAAGTGACTTTAAAAAAAAAAAAAAGAAGTGGCCCACGAGGTGGCATAGTGGCTAGAGAACTGGATTCAAAAGCATGAAGTCAGGTTTGATTTTAGGCATCACATGTGTCAGTGTAATGATCTGCTTCTCTCTCTCCTTGCTCTCTTATGTAAATAAATAAATCTTTAAAAAAAAAAAAAAGAAAGAAAAAAGTAAGCCCTCTTTGACAACTCCTCAGTACTGAAGACTCCCCTCTGAGACAACTTTATTGTCATATAGCTCTCTATACATGCTAGGTTCCTATTACCACTAGGTGACACTGCCCCGTGGAGGTGATATGTGGATCCCAACACTCTTTTGTCTTCCTTAAGTTCTAGGACAGTTCTTAACAAAACAATAAAAAAATCATCTTTCTCAGATCCCTTCCAAATAAACATAGCAGATTGTTCTGTGATTAGAAATTTAGGTGTAGGGTGCTGGCTGGTGGTGCAACCCATTGAGTGTACATGTTACCATGCCCAAGGACCAGGTTTCAAGCCCTTTAACACTACCTACAAGGGGGAAGCTTCATGAGTATTGAAGCAGGTCTGTAGGTATCTCTCTTAGGTTTTCTTTTTTCCTCTCAATTTCTCTTTGTCTTGTCAAACGAGAGAGAGAGAGAAAGAGAGAGAGAGATTGGCTGCCAGAGGTGGATCTGTTGTGCAGGCATTAGGCCCCAGTGATAAACCTGATGACAATAAAAAAAAAACAAAAGGAAGGAAGAAAGAAAGGGAGGAAGATAGGTAGGAAGGAAGGAAAGGAAGAAGGGAGGAAGGGAGGGAGGGAAGGACGGAGGGAGAAACTTAAATATAACTGTGTTCCAGAATTAGAATAGTCATACATCACTTCTTTATTTTAGAGAGAGTGAAAGAAAGAGAGAGAGGGCCAGCAAAATAGCTCACTTGGATACTGGACAGTCCTGTTTTGTCATATGTGTGATGTTTGAGCCTGGTCCCCACTACATTGAAGGAAAATTCAGTGCTATGGTCTCTTTTTTTTTTAATTTCTTTTAAAAAAATTTTTTTTAAATATTGGTGGTCGGGCGGTGGTGCAGTGAGTTAAGCGCATGAGGCGCAAAACGCAGGGACCGGCATAAAGATCCCGGTTCGAGCCCTTGGCTCCCCACCTGCAGGGGAGCCGCTTCACAGACGGTGAAGCAGGTCTGCAGGTGTCTATCTTTCTCTCCCCCACTCTGTCTTCCCCTCCTCTCTCCATTTCTCTCTGTCCTATCCAACAACGAATGACATCAGCGATGGTAATAATAATGACCACAACGAGGCTACAACAACAAGGGCAACAAAAGGGGGGAAAA